>NC_056446.1:39012449-39062449 GCF_018296145.1 Oncorhynchus tshawytscha
GGCAACAGTTGAGAATCGACTCTCTCTCTCTCCTCATACTCTATCGCTCTCCAATTCTCCCTACCGCTCACAGTTCAATTCAAGAAACATTTCCCATGCCAATAAAGTTATGTTTACATTGTCAAAGCAAGTGAGACAGATAATAAACAATAAAATGTCAACAGTAAACATTACACTCACAAGTTCAGAAGGAATAGACATTTAAAATGTCATAAGTCTATATACGGTATTGTAACAATGTGCAAATAATTAAACTACAAAAGGGTAAATAAACAAACTTATATGGGTATGTATGTATGTATGTATGTATGTATTTACAATATTGTTCTTCACTAGTTGACCTTGTGGCAACAAGTCACAAATCATTCTAGCTTTTTCAAGCAGAAATTTGCTTATTGCAACACAAACTCAAAGTTCTAGGACACTGTAAAGTCCATGGAGAATAAGAGCACCTCCTCCCAGCTGCCCACTACTCTGAGGCTAGGAAACACACCGATAAATCCACTATAATTGAGAATTTCAATAAGCATTTCTCTACGGCTGGCCATGCTTTCCACCTGGCTACCCCTACCCCGGTCAACTGCCTGGCACCCTCCACAGCAACTCGCCCAAGCCTTCCCCATTTCTCCTTCTCCCAAATCCAGTCACCTGATGTTCTGAAAGAGCTGCAAAATCTGAACCCCTACAAATCAGCCGGGCTAGACAATCTGGACCCTGTCTTTCTAAAATTATCTGCCAAAATTGTTGCAACCCCTATTACTAGCCTGTTCAACCTCTTTTTTTTGTGTCGTCTGAGATCCCCAAAGATTGGAAAGCAGCTGCGGTCATCCCCCTCTTCAAAGGGGGTGACACTCTAGACCCAAACTGCTACAGACCAATATCTATCCTACCCTGCCTTTCTAAGGTCTTTGAAAGCCAAATTAAATTAACAAACAGATTACCGACCATTTCGAATCCCATCGTACCTTCTCCACTATGCAGTCTGGTTTCAGAGCTGGTCATGGGTGCACCTCAGCCACGCTCAAGGTCCTAAACGATATCATAACCGCCATTGATAAGAGACATTACTGTGCAGCCGTATTCATCGACCTGGCCAAGGCTTTCGACTCTGTCAATCACCACATTCTCATCTGCAGACTCGACAACCTTGGTTTCTCAAATGATTGCCTCGCCTTGTTCACCAACTATTTCTCTGATAGAGTTCAGTGTGTCAAATCGGAGGGCCTGTTGTCCGGGCCTCTGGCAGTCTCTATGGGGTTGCCACAGGGTTAAATTCTCAGGCCGACTCTTCTCTGTATACATCAATGATGTCACCCTTGCTGCTGGTGAGTCTCTGTTCCACCTCTACGCAGACGACACCATTCTGTATACTTCTGGCCGTTCTTTGGACACTGTGTTAACAACCCTCCAGACGAGCTTCAATGCCATACAACTCTCCTTCCATGGCCTCCAACTGCTCTTAAATACAAGTAATACTAAATGCATGCTCTTTAACCGATCACTGCCCGCACCTGCCTGCCCGTCCAACATCACTACTCTGGACGGTTGTGACTTATGTGGACAACTACAAATACCTAGGTGTCTGGTTAGACTGTAAACTCTCCTTCCAGACTCACATTAAACATCTCAAATCCAAAATGTAATCTAGAATTCAAAATTTAATCTAGAATTGTCTTCTATATATCGCAACAAAGCATCTTTCACTCATGCTGCCAAACATACCCTCATAAAACTGACCATCCTACTGATCCGCGACTTTGTTGATGTCATTTACAAAATAGCCTCCAACACTCTACTCAACAAATTGCATGCAGTCTATCACAGTGCCATCTGTTTTATCACCAAAACTGTACGCTCTCGTTGCCGGGCCAGCGCTTAATACTCGTCACCACACCCACTGGCTCCAGGTCATCTACAAGACCCTTCTAGGTAAAGCCCCGCCTTATCTCAGTTCGCTGGTCACCATAGCAGCACCCACTCGTAGCACGCGCTCCAGCAAGTATATCTCACTGGTCACCCCCAAAGCCAATTCTTCCTTTGGTTGCCTCTCCTTCCAGTTCTCTGCTGCCAATGACTGGAATGAACTAAAATAAATCTCTGAAACTGGAAACACTTATCTCCCTCACTAGCTTTAAGCACCAGCTGCCAGAGCAGCTCACAGATCACTGTACCTGTACATAGCCCATCTGTAAATAGCCCAAACAACTACCTCATCCCCATACTGTATTTATTTATTTATTTATCTTGCTCCTTTGCACCACAGTATTTCTACTTTGCACATTCATCTTCTGCACATCTACCATTCCAGTGTTTAATTGGTGTATTGTATTTACTTCGCCACCATGGCCTATTTATTGCCTTACCTCTTATCCTACCTCATTTGCATATTGTATATAGACTCGTTTTACTACTGTATTATTTGTTTATGTGTAACTCTGTGTTGTTGTTTTTGTTGCACCGCTTTGCTTTATCTTGGCCAGGTATTATTGACTGTATGTTTGTTTTACTCCATGTGTAACTCTGTGTCGTTGTATCTGTCGAACTGCTTTGCTTTATCTTGGCCAGGTCGCAATTGTAAATGAGAACTTGTTCTCAACTTGCCTACCTGGTTAAATAAAGGTGAAATAAACAAAAAATAATAATATTTCTGCTGTGAACGCACAGCTATTCCACCCAGTAGATATGGGAGTTTATCAAAATTGGATTTGATTTAGAATTCTTTGTGGGTCTGTGTAATCTGAGGGGAAATATGTGTCTCTAATATGGTCATACATTTAGCAGGAGGTTAGTAATTGCATCTTTTTCCACCTCAGTTTGGGTTTGCGTTCTTTTGAGAGCTAGGTATCCATATGGCGACCTTTCTCAATAGCAAGGCTATGCTCACCGAGTCTGTACATAATCAAAAACTTTCCATAATTTTGTGTCAGTCACAGTGGTCAGGTATTCTGCCACTGTGTACTCTCTGTTTAGGGCCAAATAGCATTCTAGTTTGCGCAGTTTTTTTTTTTGTTAAATTCTTTTGTCTTCTTTCTCCCAGCCTGTATGTATGTGCTGTATAGTGCCTTCAGAAAGTATTCATACCCCTTGACTTATTCCTCATTTTGCTGTGTTACAGACTGAATTAAACATTTATTTAAAAAATTTAAAAAATTACCCCCAAAAAGTCTATACATTTTAGAATCTGCTTTGGCGGTGATTATCTTTCTGGGTAAGTCTCTTAACAGCTTTGCACACCTGGATTTTATAACATTTGCATGTTATTCTTTTAAAAAATCTTCGAGCTCTGTCAAGTTGGGTGTTGATCGTTGCTAGACAGCCATTCCCAAGTCTTGCCATAGATTTTCAAGACGATTTAAGTCAAAACTTGAACGAGGTCACTATTTCAATGTCATCTTGGTAAGCATAGTATATTTGGCTTTGTGTTTTATCTCCCAGTCTCTGTTGGAAAGCAGACTGAACCAGGTTTTCATCTAGGATTTTGCCTGTGCTTAGCTCTTTGCCGTTTCTTTTTATCCGAAAAAAAACTTGCTAGTCCTTGCCGATGACAAGTATACCCATAACATGATGCAGCCACCACCATGCTTTAAAATAGAAAGTGGTACTCAGTGATGATAACAGTTTGCATTCTTTTTAAAAATATTTTTTATTCTGTCAGTCTTCCTTTTCAGTAACGTTAGTATCACTTACATAATTTACGTATTGTGGAGTTGTGGAGTAACCACAACACTGATCATTCCTCAGTTTTCTCCAATCACAGCCATCTGTTTTAAAATCAGCATAGGCCTCATGGTGAAATCCCAGAGCGATTTCCTTCCTCTCTGGCAACTGAGTTAGGAAAGACTTCACCATGCTCAAAGAGATGTCTGCTTTTTAATTTTTTAAATATATATATATATTTTTTTGCCCATCTACCAATAGATGTCGCCCTTTGCGATGCATTGGAAAACCATACCTGGTCTTTTTGGTTGAATCTGTGTTTCAAATTCACTGCAAGACTGAGGGTCCTTTCAGATAATTATTTGTGTGGGGTACAGAGATGAGGTAGTCATTCAAAAATCATGTTTAACACTATTATTGCACACAGAGTGAGTCCATGCAACTTATTATTTGACTTGTTAAGCACATTTTTACTCCTGAACTTTATTTAGCCATAACAAACAGCCAGAAGAGGACTGGCCACCCCACATAGCCTGGTTCCTCTCTACCCGGCACAGCTAGAAGAGGACTGGCCACCCCACATAGCCTGGTTCCTCTCTACCCGGCACAGCCAGAAGAGGACTGGCCACCCCTCATAGCCTGGTTCCTCTCTAGGTTTCTTCCTAGGTTCCTGCCTTTCTAGGGAGTTTTTCCTAGCCACCGTGCTTCTACACCTGCATTGCTTGCTGTTTGGGGTTTTAGGCTGGGTTTCTGTACAGCACTTTGAGATATCAGCTGATGTACGAAGGGCTTTATAAATACATTTGATTTGATTTAGATTAAATACTTATTGACTCCACATATGTCAGCTTTTCCTTTTTTTTTGTTGATTATGTTCAAATTTCTAAAAACATAATGACACTTTGACATTATGGGGTATTGTGTCTAGGCCAGTGACGTGAAATCTACATTTGAAAACGTTTTAGATTCAGGCTGTAAAACAACAAAATGTGGAATGAGTCGAGGGGTATGAATATTTTCTGAAGGCACTGCATATCTCTTTCTCTCTCTCTCAATTCAAAGAGCTCTTTATCTCTCTCTCTCTCAATTCAAAGAGCTCTTTATCTCTCTCTCTCTCAATTCAAAGAGCTCTTTATCTCTCTCTCTCTCTCAATTCAAAGAGCTCTTTCTCTCTCAATTCAAAGAGCTCTTTCTCTCTCAATTCAAAGAGCTCTTTCTCTCTCAATTCAAAGAGCTCTTTCTCTCTCAATTCAAAGAGCTCTTTCTCTCTCAATTCAAAGAGCTCTTTCTCTCTCTCTCTCAATTCAAAGAGCTCTTTCTCTCTCTCTCTCTCAATTCAAAGAGCTCTTTCTCTCTCTCTCAATTCAAAGAGCTCTTTCTCTCTCTCTCTCTCTCAATTCAAAGAGCTCTTTCTCTCTCTCTCTCTCTCTCAATTCAAAGAGCTCTTTCTCTCTCTCTCTCTCAATTCAAAGAGCTCTTTCTCTCTCTCTCTCAATTCAAAGAGCTCTTTCTCTCTCTCTCTCTCTCAATTCAAAGAGCTCTTTCTCTCTCTCTCTCTCAATTCAAAGAGCTCTTTCTCTCTCTCAATTCAAAGAGCTCTTTCTCTCTCTCTCTCTCAATTCAAAGAGCTCTTTCTCTCTCTCAATTCAAAGAGCTCTTTCTCTCTCTCTCTCTCAATTCAAAGAGCTCTTTCTCTCTCTCTCTCTCTCAATTCAAAGAGCTCTTTCTCTCTCTCTCTCTCAATTCAAAGAGCTCTTTTCTCTCTCTCTCAATTCAAAGAGCTCTTTCTCTCTCTCTCTCAATTCAAAGAGCTCTTTCTCTCTCTCTCTCTCAATTCAAAGAGCTCTTTCTCTCTCTCTCTCAATTCAAAGAGCTCTTTCTCTCTCTCTCTCTCAATTCAAAGAGCTCTTTCTCTCTCTCTCAATTCAAAGAGCTCTTTCTCTCTCTCTCTCTCTCTCAATTCAAAGAGCTCTTTCTCTCTCTCTCTCTCTCAATTCAAAGAGCTCTTTCTCTCTCTCTCTCTCTCAATTCAAAGAGCTCTTTCTCTCTCTCTCTCTCTCTCAATTCAAAGAGCTCTTTCTCTCTCTCTCTCTCAATTCAAAGAGCTCTTTCTCTCTCTCTCTCTCTCAATTCAAAGAGCTCTTTCTCTCTCTCAATTCAAAGAGCTCTTTCTCTCTCTCAATTCAAAGAGCTCTTTCTCTCTCTCTCTCTCAATTCAAAGAGCTCTTTCTCTCTCTCTCTCTCAATTCAAAGAGCTCTTTCTCTCTCTCTCTCTCTCAATTCAAAGAGCTCTTTCTCTCTCTCTCTCTCTCAATTCAAAGAGCTCTTTCTCTCTCTCTCTCTCTCAATTCAAAGAGCTCTTTCTCTCTCTCAATTCAAAGAGCTCTTTCTCTCTCTCAATTCAAAGAGCTCTTTCTCTCTCTCAATTCAAAGAGCTCTTTCTCTCTCTCTCTCTCAATTCAAAGAGCTCTTTCTCTCTCTCTCTCAATTCAAAGAGCTCTTTCTCTCTCTCTCTCAATTCAAAGAGCTCTTTCTCTCTCTCTCTCAATTCAAAGAGCTCTTTCTCTCTCTCTCTCTCAATTCAAAGAGCTCTTTCTCTCTCTCTCTCTCAATTCAAAGAGCTCTTTCTCTCTCTCTCTCTCAATTCAAAGAGCTCTTTCTCTCTCTCTCTCTCTCAATTCAAAGAGCTCTTTCTCTCTCTCTCTCTCTCAATTCAAAGAGCTCTTTCTCTCTCTCTCTCTCTCAATTCAAAGAGCTCTTTCTCTCTGTCTTTCTGTCTCTGTCTTTGTAATTCTCTCTGTCTGTTTGGTACTGTAGAGATGCTGACTGTTATTTCCTGTCTCAGTTATGGGCCCTGCTCCATTTCATCATGCCTACGTTGTTTGACTCTCACGAGGAGTTTAATGAATGGTTCTCTAAAGACATCGAGAGCCATGCAGAGAACAAGTCTGCCATCGACGAGAGTGAGTACACTACACAACCTTTCTTCTGAGATTTCATTTCAGACTTGTTGATTTTTAAATATCTACTTTAGAAGTACTCTAATCAGCTGTTTATTTCTGTTTGTTATGAAGTGATTGATTTGTAGCTGACATTTGTTGTTGTTTAGACCGGCTGACTGTGGTGTTGTTGTTTAGACCGGCTGACTGTGGTGTTGTTGTTTAGACCGGCTGACTGTGGTGTTGTTGTTTAGACCGGCTGACTGTGGTGGTGGTGTTTGTTTAGACCAGCTGACTGTGGTGGTGGTGGTGTTGTTTAGACCGGCTGACTGTGGTGGTGGTGGTGTTGTTTAGACCGGCTGACTGTGGTGGTGGTGGTGTTGTTTAGACCGGCTGACTGTGGTGGTGGTGGTGTTGTTTAGACCGGCTGACTGTGGTGGTGGTGGTGTTGTTTAGACCGGCTGACTGTGGTGGTGGTGTTTAGACCGGCTGCCTGTGGTGGTGTTGTTTAGACCGGCTGACTGTGGTGTTGTTGTTGTTGTTTAGACCGGCTGACTGTGGTGTTGTTTTGTTGTTTAGACCGGCTGACTGTGGTGTTGTTGTTTAGACCGGTTGACTGTGTGTGTTGTTTAGACCGGCTGACTGTGGTGTTGTTGTTTAGACCGGTTGACTGTGTTGTTGTTTAGACCGGCTGACTGTGGTGTTGTTGTTGTTTAGACCGGTTGACTGTGGTGTTGTTGTTGTTTAGACCGGCTGACTGTGGTGTTGTTGTTGTTTAGACTGGCTGACTGTGGTGGTGGTGGTGTTGTTTAGACTGGCTGACTGTGGTGGTGTTGTTTAGACCGGCTGACTGTGGTGGTGTTGTTTAGACCGGCTGACTGTGGTGGTGTTGTTTAGACTGGCTGACTGTGGTGGTGGTGGTGTTGTTTAGACTGGCTGACTGTGGTGGTGGTGGTGTTGTTTAGACTGGCTGACTGTGGTGGTGGTGGTGGTGTTGTTTAGACTGGCTGACTGTGGTGGTGGTGGTGGTGTTGTTTAGACTGGCTGACTGTGGTGGTGGTGGTGGTGTTGTTTAGACTGGCTGACTGTGGTGGTGGTGGTGGTGTTGTTTAGACTGGCTGACTGTGTTGGTGGTGTTGTTTAGACTGGCTGACTGTGGTGGTGGTGGTGTTGTTTAGACTGGCTGACTGTGGTGGTGGTGTTGTTTAGTTTAGACTGGCTGACTGTGGTGGTGGTGTTGTTTAGACTGGCTGACTGTGGTGGTGGTGTTGTTTGTTTAGACCGGCTGACTGTGGTGGTGGTGTTGTTGTTTAGACCGGCTGACTGTGGTGGTGGTGTTGTTGTTTAGACCGGCTGACTGTGGTGGTGGTGTTGTTTTTAGACCGGCTGACTGTGGTGGTGGTGTTGTTGTTTAGACCGGCTGACTGTGGTGGTGGTGTTGTTGTTTAGACCGGCTGACTGTGGTGGTGGTGTTGTTTTTAGACCGGCTGACTGTGGTGGTGGTGTTGTTGTTTAGACCGGCTGACTGTGTCGTTGTTGTTGTTTAGATCAGCTGTCCAGGCTCCATATGATCCTGAAACCCTTCATGTTGAGGAGGATCAAGAAGGACGTCGAGAACGAGCTCTCTGACAAGGTACTGACTGACCAATTACACACGGGTTATATATCACTTTAGAGGTCCTGTCCTATCTCTCTGTTCTTCAATATCCTCTCTATCGTCTCTCCTTTCCTACCTCAGCACCCTCTATCGTCTCTCCTTTCCTACCTCAGTATCCTCTCTATCGTCTCTCCTTTCCTACCTCAGTATCCTCTCTATCGTCTCTCCTTTCCTACCTCAGTATCCTCTCTATCGTCTCTCCTTTCCTACCACACCATCCTCTATCGTCTCTCCTTTCCTACCACACCATCCTCTATCGTCTCTCCTTTCCTACCACACCATCCTCTATAGTCTCTCCTTTCCTACCACACCATCCTCTATCGTCTCTCCTTTCCTACCTCAGTATCCTCTCAATCATCTCTCCTTTCCTACCTCAGCATCCTCTCAATCGTCTCTCCTTTCCTACTTTAGTTTCCTACACCATTTATTCCCCCAGGCAGGTGTTTCTGCTTTCATCACCTTAGTCCTCGGGCACCCACATCTGTCTCCTTTCCTTCCTTCCATACCTAGACCAGGACCTGCCAGATGTTTCCAGATCGTTTTGACAAGTATCTGTATTTCACCTCCTCTCCCTCTCTTCCTCCTCTGACTCCTCTTCCTCTGATAGATAAGGATGGTTACTGTGTTCCTGTATCTCACTATACCCCCTCTTCCTCCTCTGACTCCTCTTCCTCTGATAGATAAGGATGGTTACTGTGTTCCTGTATCTCACTATACCCCCTCTTCCTCCTCTGACTCCTCTTCCTCTGATAGATAAGGATGGTTCCTGTATCTCACTATACCCTCTCTTCCTCCTCTGACTCCTCTTCCTCTGATAGATAAGGATGGTTACTGTGTTCCTGTATCTCACTATACCCCTCTTCCTCCTCTGACTCCTCTTCCTCTGATAGATAAGGATGGTTACTGTGTTCCTGTATCTCACTATACCCCTCTTCCTCCTCTGACTCCTCTTCCTCTGATAGATAAGGATGGTTACTGTGTTCCTGTATCTCACTATACCCTCTCTTCCTCCTCTGACTCCTCTTCCTCTGATAGATAAGGATGGTTACTGTGTTTCTGTATCTCACTATACCCTCTCTTCCTCTGATAGATAAGGATGGTTACTGTGTTTCTGTATCTCACTATACCCTCTCTTCCTCCTCTGACTCCTCTTCCTCTGATAGATAAGGATGGTTACTGTGTTCCTGTATCTCACTATACCCTCTCTTCCTCCTCTGACTCCTCTTCCTCTGATAGATAAGGATGGTTACTGTGTTCCTGTATCTCACTATACCCTCTCTTCCTCCTCTGACTCCTCTTCCTCTGATAGATAAGGATGGTTACTGTGTTCCTGTATCTCACTATACCCCCTCTTCCTCCTCTGACTCCTCTTCCTCTGATAGATAAGGATGGTTACTGTGTTCCTGTATCTCACTATACCCTCTCTTCCTCCTCTGACTCCTCTTCCTCTGATAGATAAGGATGGTTACTGTGTTCCTGTATCTCACTATACCCTCTCTTCCTCTGATAGATAAGGATGGTTACTGTGTTCCTGTATCTCACTATACCCCCTCTTCCTCCTCTGACTCCTCTTCCTCTGATAGATAAGGATGGTTACTGTGTTCCTGTATCTCACTATACCCTCTCTTCCTCCTCTGACTCCTCTTCCTCTGATAGATAAGGATGGTTACTGTGTTCCTGTATCTCACTATACCCTCTCTTCCTCCTCTGACTCCTCTTCCTCTGATAGATAAGGATGGTTACTGTGTTCCTGTATCTCACTATACCCCCTCTTCCTCCTCTGACTCCTCTTCCTCTGATAGATAAGGATGGTTACTGTGTTCCTGTATCTCACTATACCCTCTCTTCCTCCTCTGACTCCTCTTCCTCTGATAGATAAGGATGGTTACTGTGTTCCTGTATCTCACTATACCCTCTCTTCCTCCTCTGACTCCTCTTCCTCTGATAGATAAGGATGGTTACTGTGTTCCTGTATCTCACTATACCCTCTCTTCCTCCTCTGACTCCTCTTCCTCTGATAGATAAGGATGGTTACTGTGTTCCTGTATCTCACTATACCCTCTCTTCCTCCTCTGACTCCTCTTCCTCTGATAGATAAGGATGGTTACTGTGTTCCTGTATCTCACTATACCCTCTCTTCCTCCTCTGACTCCTCTTCCTCTGATAGATAAGGATGGTTACTGTGTTCCTGTATCTCACTATACCCTCTCTTCCTCCTCTGACTCCTCTTCCTCTGATAGATAAGGATGGTTACTGTGTTCCTGTATCTCACTATACCCTCTCTCTTCCAGATTGAGATCCTAACATACTGCCAGTTGACGTGTAGACAGAGGCTGCTCTACAGAGCTCTGAGGAACAAGATCTCCATCGAGGATCTTCTCCAGTCGTCTATGGGCTCATCTCAGCAGGCTCACAGTACTACCTCATCCCTTATGAACCTGGTCATGCAGTTCAGAAAGGTACCAATCATCTCCTTAGTACCAGGCTATATCACAACATATGTTCCATTCAGCAGGTTTAGTACCAGGCTATATCACAACATATGTTCCATTCAGCAGGTTTAGTACCAGGCTATATCACAACATATGTTCCATTCAGCAGGTTTAGTACCAGGCTATATCACAACATATGTTACATACAGCAGGTTTAGTACCAGGCTATATCACAACATATGTTACATACAGCAGGTTTAGTACCAGGCTATATCACAACATATGTTCCATTCAGCAGGTTTAGTACCAGGCTATATCACAACATATGTTCCATTCAGCAGGTTTAGTACCAGGCTATATCACAACATATGTTCCATTCAGCAGGTTTAGTACCAGGCTATATCACAACATATGTTACATACAGCAGGTTTAGTACCAGGCTATATCACAACATATGTTACATACAGCAGGTTTAGTACCAGGCTATATCACTACATATACAGCAGGTTTAGTACCAGGCTATATCACTACATATACAGCAGGTTTAGTACCAGGCTATATCACTACATATACAGCAGGTTTAGTACCAGGCTATATCACTACATATGTTCCATACAGCAGGTTTTTAAAGGAACAAAGAGTTTGGTCTGCTTTGTGTTTCCATCATCACAGCCCTAGTAAGTACTATAATTATAGACTGGGTATCATCACAGCCCTAGTAAGTACTATAATTATAGACTGGGTATCATCACAGCCCTAGTAAGTACTATAATTATAGACTGGTATCATCACAGCCCTAGTAAGTACTATAATTATAGACTGGTATCATCACAGCCCTAGTAAGTACTATAATTATAGACTGGTATCATCACAGCCCTAGTAAGTACTATAATTATAGACTGGTATCATCACAGCCCTAGTAAGTACTATAATTATAGACTGGGTATCATCACAGCCCTAGTAAGTACTATAATTATAGACTGGTATCATCACAGCCCTAGTAAGTACTATAATTATAGACTGGTATCATCACAGCCCTAGTAAGTACTATAATTATAGACTGGTATCATCACAGCCCTAGTAAGGCTATAATTATAGACTGGGTATCATCACAGCCCTAGTAAGTACTATAATTATAGACTGGGTATCATCACAGCCCTAGTAAGTACTATAATTATAGACTGGTATCATCACAGCCCTAGTAAGTACTATAATTATAGACTGGGTTCATCACAGCCCTAGTAAGTACTATAATTATAGACTGGTATCATCACAGCCCATTCAGTAGTAACAACATATGACAAAAGGTTTAGGCCATATCACACTATAATTATAGACTGGTATCATCACAGCCCTAGTAAGTACTATAATTATAGACTGGTATCATCACAGCCCTAGTAAGTACTATAATTATAGACTGGTATCATCACAGCCCTAGTAAGTACTATAATTATAGACTGGTATCATCACAGCCCTAGTAAGTACTATAATTATAGACTGGTATCATCACAGCCCTAGTAAGTACTATAATTATAGACTGGTATCATCACAGCCCTAGTAAGTACTATAATTATAGACTGGGTATCATCACAGCCCTAGTAAGTACTATAATTATAGACTGGGTATCATCACAGCCCTAGTAAGTACTATAATTATAGACTGGTATCATCACAGCCCTAGTAAGTACTATAATTATAGACTGGTATCATCACAGCCCTAGTAAGTACTATAATTATAGACTGGTATCATCACAGCCCTAGTAAGTACTATAATTATAGACTGGGTATCATCACAGCCCTAGTAAGTACTATAATTATAGACTGGTATCATCACAGCCCTAGTAAGTACTATAATTATAGACTGGGTATCATCACAGCCCTAGTAAGTACTATAATTATAGACTGGTATCATCACAGCCCTAGTAAGTACTATAATTATAGACTGGTATCATCACAGCCCTAGTAAGTACTATAATTATAGACTGGTATCATCACAGTGTTTTTAAATTTCAACGACATCCCCGGTACTGCTGGTTATGTTCAACCTGGTCATGAACCTGGTGTCCCAGGTCTACATGGAGAGGAAGTGGTGGAAAGATTTTGTCATTTGAGGGCCCTAATAAGGATAAGTGTTGTTATCTGAAGCCTGGTTCCTCTGGAGGTTTCTTCCTGCTCTAGGTGGTTCAGTATGGGTGGTTCAGTATGGGTGGTTCAGTATGGGTGGTTCAGTATGGGTGGTTCAGTATGAGTAGTGTGTTTTCTACTTCCTGTGTAGGTCTGTAACCACCCGGACCTGTTTGAGCGCCAGGAGACTCGTTCTCCCTTCCACATGTCACTGAGACCCTACGTCATGTCCAAGTTCCTCTACCGCCACGGACTCACACACACCACCACGCACACACACAGCAGGAACAAGTGAGTAACATAGTGCTTGTCCAATGGGACGGTGTTGAATTGTTATATTATGATGTAGAAGACAATGAGAGCATTTGAGGGGTTTATTTGTTGTTCTCGGACAACCATGTTCATAGAAGGATTCTCTCTGTCTCTCTCTCTCTCTCTGTCTCTCTTTGCCTCTCTCTGCCTGACTCTCTCTGCCTGACTCTCTCTGCCTGACTCTCTCTGCCTGACTCTCTCTGCCTGACTCTCTCTGCCTGACTCTCTCTGCCTGACTCTCTCTGCCTGACTCTCTCTGCCTGACTCTCTCTGCCTGACTCTCTCTGCCTGACTCTCTCTGCCTGACTCTCTCTGCCTGCCTCTCTCTGCCTGCCTCTCTCTCTCTGCCTCTCTCTCTCTGCCTCTCTCTCTCTGCCTCTCTCTCTCTGCCTCTCGCTCTCTGCCTCTCGCTCTCTGCCTCGCTCTCTCGCTCTCTGCCTCGCTCTCTCTCTCTCTCTCTCTCTGCCTCGCTCTCTCTCTGCCTCTCTCGCTCTCTGCCTCGCTCTCTCTCTCTCTCTCTCTCTGCCTCGCTCTCTCTCTGCCTCTCTCGCTCTCTGCCTCTCTCGCTCTCTCTCTCTCGCTCTCTCTCTGCCTCTCTCTCTGCCTCTCTCGCTCTCTCTCTGCCTCTCTCTCTCTCTGTCTCTCTGTCTGTCTCTCTCGCTCTGTCTCTCTCTCTCTGTCTCTCTCTCTGTCTCTCTGTCTGTCTCTCTCGCTCTGTCTCTGTCTGTCTCTCTCGCTCTGTGTCTCCCCCTCTCTGTGTGTCTCCCCCTCTGTGTGTCTCCCCCTCTCTGTGTGTCTCCCCCTCTCTGCGTGTCTCTCTCTCTGTCTGCATGTCTCCCCCTCTCCGTGTCTCCCCCTCTTTCTCCTCTCTCAGGGTGCTCCAGGTTCTACTGTCTCCCTTCTCTCCTGATCATATCCACCAGTCCCTCTTCCACAGGAAAGGTAAGTGACTACCCTCTTCATTCTTTCACATCAGTATAGATGAAGGAAACGAGAATAAGCTTCTTAGACTTGATTGTTTAGAGCCCTCTGCCTCCTCGTCCGTCTACAAACCAGTGTTTATCCTCCTCAAGGTGATCAGGCAGGAAGTTGTTTCTCCTTCCTGCGTTTCATTGACGTTTCGCCGGCAGAGATGTTTAACGTCATGCTGCAGGGCACTCTGGTCAGGTAGGTGTCCATGACAACGCAGTTTGTCAACAGGGTCTGTGGATGTTGAAAAACGTCCCCGTGTTCACATACGTCAACCGTTCTGGAATGAACAATGGAGCTAATTGTTTTATTTTGTTTTTAAAGTTGTTTTAATCACACTCTCCTCTCTCCTGTTCCAGGTGGTTAGCTCTGTTTCTCTCCCTGAAGGCAGCGTACCGGCTCTACCAGAGACGCATGTGGGGCCTGGAAGAGGAGGAGGGTGGAGGGAGGATAGGAGGAGAGGAGGAAGGGAGCGGGAGGCCCAGGAGTCAGTGTCTCTCTCGGAGGGGTCTGATCCTCTGGCTGGACCGACCTACTGCTTTCCCCAACACACACACAAGCACAGTGTTACAGGTGAGACATACACACACACCTCAAGTCTTTTCTCTGCCTCTACTTTGTGTCAGTCAGCCTCCCCTCTTTCCTCTCTCTCTACCAGTCAGCCTCCCCTCTTTCCTCTCTCTCTACCAGTCAGCCTCCCCTCTTTCCTCTCTCTCTACCAGTCAGCCTCCCCTCTTTCCTCTCTCTCTACCAGTCAGCCTCCCCTCTTTCCTCTCTCTCTACCAGTCAGCCTCCCCTCTTTCCTCTCTCTCTAGAGTCAGCCTCCCCTCTTTCCTCTCCTCTACCAGTCAGCCTCCCCTCTTTCCTCTCTCTCTACCAGTCAGCCTCCCCTCTTTCCTCTCTCTCTACCAGTCAGCCTCCCCTCTTTCCTCTCTCTCTACCAGTCAGCCTCCCCTCTTTCCTCTCTCTCTACCAGTCAGCCTCCCCTCTTTCCTCTCTCTCTACCAGTCAGCCTCCCCTCTTTCCAGTTTAAGCTGGTCCACATTCTGCACCTAAAGAAACAGAGGAGAGAGCTTGAACCAGAATTTTGCTTCATCTAACTACCCCCTGTCTCCCCTAATAACCTCGGTCTCATCCTACCATCCCCAGGTCTCCCCTAACAACCTCAGTCTCATCCTACCTTACTCAGCCAGCCACGCCTAGAGAGACACACTCAGCCAGCCACGCCTAGAGAGACACACTCAGCCAGCCACGCCTAGAGAGACACACTCAGCCAGCCACGCCTAGAGAGACACACTCAGCCAGCCATGCCTAGAGAGACACACTCAGCCAGCCACGCCTAGAGAGACACACTCAGCCAGCCACGCCTAGAGAGACACACACTCAGCCAGCCACGCCTAGAGAGACACACTCAGCCAGCCACGCCTAGAGAGACACACACTCAGCCAGCCACGCCTAGAGAGACACACTCAGCCAGCCACGCCTAGAGAGACACACACTCAGCCAGCCACGCCTAGAGAGACACACTCAGCCAGCCACGCCTAGAGAGACACACTCAGCCAGCCACGCCTAGAGAGACAGACACTCAGCCAGCCACGCCTAGAGAGACAGACACTCAGCCAGCCACGCCTAGAGAGACAGACACTCAGCCAGCCACGCCTAGAGAGACAGACACTCAGCCAGCCACGCCTAGAGAGACACACTCAGCCAGCCACGCCTAGAGAGACAGACACTCAGCCAGCCACGCCTAGAGAGACACACTCAGCCAGCCACGCCTAGAGAGACACACTCAGCCAGCCACGCCTAGAGAGACAGACACTCAGCCAGCCACGCCTAGAGAGACAGACACTCAGCCAGCCACGCCTAGACAGACAGACACTCAGCCAGCCACGCCTAGAGAGACAGACACTCAGCCAGCCACGCCTAGAGAGACAGACACTCAGCCAGCCACGCCTAGAGAGACAGACACTCAGCCAGCCACGCCTAGAGAGACAGACACTCAGCCAGCCACGCCTAGAGAGACAGACACTCAGCCAGCCACGCCTAGAGAGACAGACACTCAGCCAGCCACGCCTAGAGAGACAGACACTCAGCCAGCCACGCCTAGAGAGACAGACACTCAGCCAGCCACGCCTAGAGAGACACACTCAGCCAGCCACGCCTAGAGAGACACACTCAGCCAGCCACGCCTAGAGAGACACACTCAGCCAGCCACGCCTAGAGAGACACACTCAGCCAGCCACGCCTAGAGAGACACACTCAGCCAGCCACGCCTAGAGAGACACACTCAGCCAGCCACGCCTACGAGAGAGACACACTCAGCCAGCCACGCCTAGAGAGACACACTCAGCCAGCCACGCCTAGAGAGACACACTCAGCCAGCCACGCCTAGAGAGACACACTCAGCCAGCCACGCCTAGAGAGACACACTCAGCCAGCCACGCCTAGAGAGACACACTCAGCCAGCCACGCCTAGAGAGACACACTCAGCCAGCCACGCCTAGAGAGACACACTCAGCCAGCCACGCCTAGAGAGACACACTCAGCCAGCCACGCCTAGAGAGACACACTCAGCCAGCCACGCCTAGAGAGACACACTCAGCCAGCCACGCCTAGAGAGACACACTCAGCCAGCCACGCCTAGAGAGACACACTCAGCCAGCCACGCCTAGAGAGACAGACACTCAGCCAGCCACGCCTAGAGAGACAGACACTCAGCCAGCCACGCCTAGAGAGACAGACACTCAGCCAGCCACGCCTAGAGAGACAGACACTCAGCCAGCCACGCCTAGAGAGACAGACACTCAGCCAGCCACGCCTAGAGAGACACACTCAGCCAGCCACGCCTAGAGAGACAGACACTCAGCCAGCCACGCCTAGAGAGACAGACACTCAGCCAGCCACGCCTAGAGAGACAGACACTCAGCCAGCCACGCCTAGAGACACACTCAGCCAGCCACGCCTAGAGAGACACACACTCAGCCAGCCACGCCTAGAGAGACACACTCAGCCAGCCACGCCTAGAGAGACACACTCAGCCAGCCACGCCTAGAGAGACACACTCAGCCAGCCACGCCTAGAGACACACTCAGCCAGCCACGCCTAGAGAGACACACTCAGCCAGCCACGCCTAGAGAGACACACTCAGCCAGCCACGCCTAGAGAGACACACTCAGCCAGCCACGCCTAGAGAGACACACTCAGCCAGCCACGCCTAGAGAGACACACTCAGCCAGCCACGCCTAGAGAGACACACTCAGCCAGCCACGCCTAGAGAGACACACTCAGCCAGCCACGCCTAGAGAGACAGACACTCAGCCAGCCACGCCTAGAGAGACACACTCAGCCAGCCACGCCTAGAGAGACACACTCAGCCAGCCACGCCTAGAGAGACAGACACTCAGCCAGCCACGCCTAGAGAGACACTCAGCCAGCCACGCCTAGAGAGACACACTCAGCCAGCCACGCCTAGAGAGACACACTCAGCCAGCCACGCCTAGAGAGACACACACTCAGCCAGCCACGCCTAGAGAGACACACTCAGCCAGCCACGCCTAGAGAGACACACACTCAGCCAGCCACGCCTAGAGAGACACACTCAGCCAGCCACGCCTAGAGAGACAGACACTCAGCCAGCCACGCCTAGAGAGACACACTCAGCCAGCCACGCCTAGAGAGACAGACACTCAGCCAGCCACGCCTAGAGAGACAGACACTCAGCCAGCCACGCCTAGAGAGACACACTCAGCCAGCCACGCCTAGAGAGACACACTCAGCCAGCCACGCCTAGAGAGACAGACACTCAGCCAGCCACGCCTAGAGAGACAGACACTCAGCCAGCCACGCCTAGAGAGACACACTCAGCCAGCCACGCCTAGACAGACACACTCAGCCAGCCACGCCTAGAGAGACAGACACTCAGCCAGCCACGCCTAGAGAGACAGACACTCAGCCAGCCACGCCTAGAGAGACAGACACTCAGCCAGCCACGCCTAGAGAGACAGACACTCAGCCAGCCACGCCTAGAGAGACACACTCAGCCAGCCACGCCTAGAGAGACACACTCAGCCAGCCACGCCTAGAGAGACAGACACTCAGCCAGCCACGCCTAGAGAGACAGACACTCAGCCAGCCACGCCTAGAGAGACACACTCAGCCAGCCACGCCTAGACAGACACACTCAGCCAGCCACGCCTAGAGAGACAGACACTCAGCCAGCCACGCCTAGAGAGACAGACACTCAGCCAGCCACGCCTAGAGACACACTCAGCCAGCCACGCCTAGAGAGACAGACACTCAGCCAGCCACGCCTAGAGAGACACACTCAGCCAGCCACGCCTAGAGAGACAGACACTCAGCCAGCCACGCCTAGAGAGACAGACACTCAGCCAGCCACGCCTAGAGAGACACACTCAGCCAGCCACGCCTAGAGAGACACACTCAGCCAGCCACGCCTAGAGAGACACACTCAGCCAGCCACGCCTAGAGAGACAGACACTCAGCCAGCCACGCCTAGAGAGACACACTCAGCCAGCCACGCCTAGAGAGACACACTCAGCCAGCCACGCCTAGAGAGACACACTCAGCCAGCCACGCCTAGAGAGACACACTCAGCCAGCCACGCCTAGAGAGACACACTCAGCCAGCCACGCCTAGAGAGACAGACACTCAGCCAGCCACGCCTAGAGAGACACACTCAGCCAGCCACGCCTAGAGAGACACACTCAGCCAGCCACGCCTAGAGAGACACACTCAGCCAGCCACGCCTAGAGAGACACACTCAGCCAGCCACGCCTAGAGAGACACACACTCAGCCAGCCACGCCTAGAGAGACAGACACTCAGCCAGCCACGCCTAGAGAGACACACTCAGCCAGCCACGCCTAGAGAGACAGACACTCAGCCAGCCACGCCTAGAGAGACACACTCAGCCAGCCACGCCTAGAGAGACAGACACTCAGCCAGCCACGCCTAGAGAGACAGACACTCAGCCAGCCACGCCTAGAGAGACAGACACTCAGCCAGCCACGCCTAGAGAGACACTCAGCCAGCCACGCCTAGAGAGACACACTCAGCCAGCCACGCCTAGAGAGACACACTCAGCCAGCCACGCCTAGAGAGACAGACACTCAGCCAGCCACGCCTAGAGAGACACACTCAGCCAGCCACGCCTAGAGAGACAGACACTCAGCCAGCCACGCCTAGAGAGACAGACACTCAGCCAGCCACGCCTAGAGAGACAGACACTCAGCCAGCCACGCCTAGAGAGACACACTCAGCCAGCCACGCCTAGAGACACACACTCAGCCAGACACGCCTAGAGAGACAGACACTCAGCCAGCCACGCCTAGAGAGACAGACACTCAGCCAGCCACGCCTAGAGAGACAGACACTCAGCCAGCCACGCCTAGAGAGACAGACACTCAGCCAGCCACGCCTAGAGAGACACACTCAGCCAGCCACGCCTAGAGAGACACACTCAGCCAGCCACGCCTAGAGAGACACTCAGCCAGCCACGCCTAGAGAGACAGACACTCAGCCAGCCACGCCTAGAGAGACACACTCAGCCAGCCACGCCTAGAGAGACAGACACTCAGCCAGCCACGCCTAGAGAGACAGACACTCAGCCAGCCACGCCTAGAGAGACAGACACTCAGCCAGCCACGCCTAGAGAGACACACTCAGCCAGCCACGCCTAGAGACACACACTCAGCCAGCCACGCCTAGAGAGACACACTCAGCCAGCCACGCCTAGAGAGACACACTCAGCCAGCCACGCCTAGAGAGACAGACACTCAGCCAGCCACGCCTAGAGACACACACTCAGCCAGCCACGCCTAGAGAGACACACTCAGCCAGCCACGCCTAGAGAGACACACTCAGCCAGCCACGCCTAGAGAGACAGACACTCAGCCAGCCACGCCTAGAGAGACACACTCAGCCAGCCACGCCTAGAGAGACAGACACTCAGCCAGCCACGCCTAGAGAGACAGACACTCAGCCAGCCACGCCTAGAGAGACACACTCAGCCAGCCACGCCTAGAGAGACACACTCAGCCAGCCACGCCTAGAGAGACACACTCAGCCAGCCACGCCTAGAGAGACAGACACTCAGCCAGCCACGCCTAGAGAGACACACTCAGCCAGCCACGCCTAGAGAGACACACTCAGCCAGCCACGCCTAGAGAGACACACTCAGCCAGCCACGCCTAGAGAGACACACTCAGCCAGCCACGCCTAGAGAGACAGACACTCAGCCAGCCACGCCTAGAGAGACACACTCAGCCAGCCACGCCTAGAGAGACAGACACTCAGCCAGCCACGCCTAGAGAGACAGACACTCAGCCAGCCACGCCTAGAGAGACAGACACTCAGCCAGCCACGCCTAGAGAGACACACTCAGCCAGCCACGCCTAGAGACACACACTCAGCCAGCCACGCCTAGAGAGACAGACACTCAGCCAGCCACGCCTAGAGAGACAGACACTCAGCCAGCCACGCCTAGAGAGACAGACACTCAGCCAGCCACGCCTAGAGAGACAGACACTCAGCCAGCCACGCCTAGAGAGACACACTCAGCCAGCCACGCCTAGAGACACACTCAGCCAGCCACGCCTAGACACACTCAGCCAGCCACGCCTAGAGAGACAGACACTCAGCCAGCCACGCCTAGAGAGACAGACACTCAGCCAGCCACGCCTAGAGAGACACACTCAGCCAGCCACGCCTAGAGAGACAGACACTCAGCCAGCCACGCCTAGAGAGACAGACACTCAGCCAGCCACGCCTAGAGAGACAGACACTCAGCCAGCCACGCCTAGAGAGACACACTCAGCCAGCCACGCCTAGAGACACACACTCAGCCAGCCACGCCTAGAGAGACACACTCAGCCAGCCACGCCTAGAGAGACACACTCAGCCAGCCACGCCTAGAGAGACAGACACTCAGCCAGCCACGCCTAGAGACACACACTCAGCCAGCCACGCCTAGAGAGACACACTCAGCCAGCCACGCCTAGAGAGACACACTCAGCCAGCCACGCCTAGAGAGACAGACACTCAGCCAGCCACGCCTAGAGAGACAGACACTCAGCCAGCCACGCCTAGAGAGACACACTCAGCCAGCCACGCCTAGAGAGACAGACACTCAGCCAGCCACGCCTAGAGAGACACACTCAGCCAGCCACGCCTAGAGAGACACACTCAGCCAGCCACGCCTAGAGAGACACACTCAGCCAGCCACGCCTAGAGAGACAGACACTCAGCCAGCCACGCCTAGAGAGACACACTCAGCCAGCCACGCCTAGAGAGACACACTCAGCCAGCCACGCCTAGAGAGACACACTCAGCCAGCCACGCCTAGAGAGACACACTCAGCCAGCCACGCCTAGAGAGACACACTCAGCCAGCCACGCCTAGAGAGACACACTCAGCCAGCCACGCCTAGAGAGACACACTCAGCCAGCCACGCCTAGAGAGACACACACTCAGCCAGCCACGCCTAGAGAGCCAGCAGACACTCAGCCAGCCACGCCTAGAGACACACTCAGCCAGCCACGCCTAGAGACAGACACTCAGCCAGCAGACACACTCAGCCAGCCACGCCTAGAGACACACTCAGCCAGCCACGCCTAGAGAGACACACTCAGCCAGCCACGCCTAGAGAGACAGACACTCAGCCAGCCACGCCTAGAGAGACAGACACTCAGCCAGCCACGCCTAGAGAGACAGACACTCAGCCAGCCACGCCTAGAGAGACAGACACTCAGCCAGCCACGCCTAGAGAGACAGACACTCAGCCAGCCACGCCTAGAGAGACACACTCAGCCAGCCACGCCTAGAGAGACACACTCAGCCAGCCACGCCTAGAGAGACACACTCAGCCAGCCACGCCTAGAGAGACACACTCAGCCAGCCACGCCTAGAGAGACACACTCAGCCAGCCACGCCTAGAGAGACACACTCAGCCAGCCACGCCTAGAGACACACTCAGCCAGCCACGCCTAGAGACACACTCAGCCAGCCACGCCTAGAGAGACACACTCAGCCAGCCACGCCTAGAGAGACACACTCAGCCAGCCACGCCTAGAGAGACACACTCAGCCAGCCACGCCTAGAGAGACACACTCAGCCAGCCACGCCTAGAGAGACACACTCAGCCAGCCACGCCTAGAGAGACACACTCAGCCAGCCACGCCTAGAGAGACACACTCAGCCAGCCACGCCTAGAGAGACACACTCAGCCAGCCACGCCTAGAGAGACAGACACTCAGCCAGCCACGCCTAGAGAGACAGACACTCAGCCAGCCACGCCTAGAGACACACTCAGCCAGCCACGCCTAGAGAGACACACTCAGCCAGCCACGCCTAGAGAGACACACTCAGCCAGCCACGCCTAGAGAGACACACTCAGCCAGCCACGCCTAGAGAGACACACTCAGCCAGCCACGCCTAGAGAGACAGACACTCAGCCAGCCACGCCTAGAGAGACACACTCAGCCAGCCACGCCTAGAGAGACAGACACTCAGCCAGCCACGCCTAGAGAGACAGACACTCAGCCAGCCACGCCTAGAGAGACACACTCAGCCAGCCACGCCTAGAGAGACACACTCAGCCAGCCACGCCTAGAGAGACAGACACTCAGCCAGCCACGCCTAGAGAGACAGACACTCAGCCAGCCACGCCTAGAGAGACAGACACTCAGCCAGCCACGCCTAGAGAGACAGACACTCAGCCAGCCACGCCTAGAGAGACAGACACTCAGCCAGCCACGCCTAGAGAGACAGACACTCAGCCAGCCACGCCTAGAGAGACAGACACTCAGCCAGCCACGCCTAGAGAGACAGACACTCAGCCAGCCACGCCTAGAGAGACAGACACTCAGCCAGCCACGCCTAGAGAGACAGACACTCAGCCAGCCACGCCTAGAGAGACAGACACTCAGCCAGCCACGCCTAGAGAGACACACTCAGCCAGCCACGCCTAGAGAGACACACTCAGCCAGCCACGCCTAGAGAGACAGACACTCAGCCAGCCACGCCTAGAGAGACAGACACTCAGCCAGCCACGCCTAGAGAGACAGACACTCAGCCAGCCACGCCTAGAGAGACAGACACTCAGCCAGCCACGCCTAGAGAGACAGACACTCAGCCAGCCACGCCTAGAGAGACAGACACTCAGCCAGCCACGCCTAGAGAGACAGACACTCAGCCAGCCACGCCTAGAGAGACAGACACTCAGCCAGCCACGCCTAGAGAGACAGACACTCAGCCAGCCACGCCTAGAGAGACAGACACTCAGCCAGCCACGCCTAGAGAGACAGACACTCAGCCAGCCACGCCTAGAGAGACAGACACTCAGCCAGCCACGCCTAGAGAGACAGACACTCAGCCAGCCACGCCTAGAGAGACAGACACTCAGCCAGCCACGCCTAGAGAGACAGACACTCAGCCAGCCACGCCTAGAGAGACAGACACTCAGCCAGCCACGCCTAGAGAGACAGACACTCAGCCAGCCACGCCTAGAGAGACAGACACTCAGCCAGCCACGCCTAGAGAGACAGACACTCAGCCAGCCACGCCTAGAGAGACAGACACTCAGCCAGCCACGCCTAGAGAGACAGACACTCAGCCAGCCACGCCTAGAGAGACACACTCAGCCAGCCACGCCTAGAGAGACAGACACTCAGCCAGCCACGCCTAGAGAGACAGACACTCAGCCAGCCACGCCTAGAGAGACAGACACTCAGCCAGCCACGCCTAGAGAGACAGACACTCAGCCAGCCACGCCTAGAGAGACAGACACTCAGCCAGCCACGCCTAGAGAGACAGACACTCAGCCAGCCACGCCTAGAGAGACAGACACTCAGCCAGCCACGCCTAGAGAGACAGACACTCAGCCAGCCACGCCTAGAGAGACAGACACTCAGCCAGCCACGCCTAGAGAGACAGACACTCAGCCAGCCACGCCTAGAGAGACAGACACTCAGCCAGCCACGCCTAGAGAGACAGACACTCAGCCAGCCACGCCTAGAGAGACAGACACTCAGCCAGCCACGCCTAGAGAGACAGACACTCAGCCAGCCACGCCTAGAGAGACAGACACTCAGCCAGCCACGCCTAGAGAGACAGACACTCAGCCAGCCACGCCTAGAGAGACAGACACTCAGCCAGCCACGCCTAGAGAGACACACTCAGCCAGCCACGCCTAGAGAGACACACTCAGCCAGCCACGCCTAGAGAGACAGACACTCAGCCAGCCACGCCTAGAGAGACACACTCAGCCAGCCACGCCTAGAGAGACACACTCAGCCAGCCACGCCTAGAGAGACACACTCAGCCAGCCACGCCTAGAGAGACACACTCAGCCAGCCACGCCTAGAGAGACACACTCAGCCAGCCACGCCTAGAGAGACACACTCAGCCAGCCACGCCTAGAGAGACAGACACTCAGCCAGCCACGCCTAGAGAGACAGACACTCAGCCAGCCACGCCTAGAGAGACAGACACTCAGCCAGCCACGCCTAGAGAGACACACTCAGCCAGCCACGCCTAGAGAGACACACTCAGCCAGCCACGCCTAGAGAGACAGACACTCAGCCAGCCACGCCTAGAGAGACAGACACTCAGCCAGCCACGCCTAGAGAGACACACTCAGCCAGCCACGCCTAGAGAGACACACTCAGCCAGCCACGCCTAGAGAGACACACTCAGCCAGCCACGCCTAGAGAGACACACTCAGCCAGCCACGCCTAGAGAGACACACTCAGCCAGCCACGCCTAGAGAGACACACTCAGCCAGCCACGCCTAGAGAGACAGACACTCAGCCAGCCACGCCTAGAGAGACAGACACTCAGCCAGCCACGCCTAGAGAGACAGACACTCAGCCAGCCACGCCTAGAGAGACACACTCAGCCAGCCACGCCTAGAGAGACAGACACTCAGCCAGCCACGCCTAGAGAGACAGACACTCAGCCAGCCACGCCTAGAGAGACACACTCAGCCAGCCACGCCTAGAGAGACAGACACTCAGCCAGCCACGCCTAGAGAGACAGACACTCAGCCAGCCACGCCTAGAGAGACACACTCAGCCAGCCACGCCTAGAGACACACTCAGCCAGCCACGCCTAGAGAGACAGACACTCAGCCAGCCACGCCTAGAGAGACACACTCAGCCAGCCACGCCTAGAGAGACAGACACTCAGCCAGCCACGCCTAGAGAGACAGACACTCAGCCAGCCACGCCTAGAGAGACAGACACTCAGCCAGCCACGCCTAGAGAGACACACTCAGCCAGCCACGCCTAGAGAGACACACTCAGCCAGCCACGCCTAGAGAGACAGACACTCAGCCAGCCACGCCTAGAGAGACACACTCAGCCAGCCACGCCTAGAGAGACAGACACTCAGCCAGCCACGCCTAGAGAGACACACTCAGCCAGCCACGCCTAGAGAGACACACTCAGCCAGCCACGCCTAGAGAGACAGACACTCAGCCAGCCACGCCTAGAGAGACAGACACTCAGCCAGCCACGCCTAGAGAGACACACACAGGATCTTTCCAACATCAGTCTGTCCCAATGTGATGAATCTTTCCCTTTATTTGGAGCAGCTAAGTCTCAACTCTCAGCTGACCACCAAGCCCCACCTCACCACTGTTACCAACCAACCCTGGTTAGCCATGTTTTTACACCTGCTATAGTCTGCTGAGACGTAACCACTAGGATTTCAACATTCTGTTGGCTAAAGGACTGTCTTGGCCAAATGGGGTCATATTTGGGGTTTGGTCTACGAACTACCGCAGGTCTCAGGCCCTGGAATGGAGAGAAGGGTGGTCTGTTGCTGTTCAGAACCGCTAGATGGCGCTGTGGGTCTGCCCATGGCTTATTTTTACATCTGGTTTCATTTTCACTCTTTCCGTGCTTTTAGTTTATCCCCCAAGTCTTTAGTTTGTTTCTTCACAGAGAGAATTGTGATTGTCACATTTTAGCCGTTGATTACAATGCGTTATGACAATGTATCTAAAGCTTGTTAGAGAACACTCCAATCCAGCTCATAATTACATCAGAATCCTTCTGAATGATGTCTTCTGCACTAAAAATACTATTTTATTTTATTCTACTGTCCCAGAAATCTGCACCTTGTTGTTTTTGTTGTAAACAGCATCATTAAAAACATGGATTTATGGCACAGTGGAAATTCCTTCAAAAAAATATTTAGTGCAGAGATGAAATTATGCTTAATATAATATGCTTTAGACATATTTGCATATTGCATTATCTCTTTAACAAAACAAAATGTCAATAAAAAGGTTGGGGGGGGTCAAACGCAGGACGATGAAAATACAGCCACACTTCCCCCTTTAACAGAATATTCACTGTGAATGAAGCCGATGTTGCATGACTCTAACACACACACACGCACGCGTTCTTTGAAGCTCATCATATACACTTTAAACTGCCAAAAGGAATGTGATATTTTTGGGTTTGAGTACTTGATCAATCTAGTCTCTCCTTTCTCTCTGTGTCTCTCTTCTCTGTGTCTCTTCTCTGTCTCTCTCTCTTCTGTCTCTCTCTCTTCTGTCTCTCTCTCTTCTGTCTCTCTCTCTTCTGTCTCTCTCTCTTCTCTGTCTCTCTCTTCTGTCTCTCTCTCTTCTCTGTCTCTCTCTCTTCTGTCTCTCTCTCTTCTGTCTCTCTCTCTTCTGTCTCTCTCTCTCTTCTGTCTCTCTCTTCTGTCTCTCTCTCCTGTCTCTCTCTCTTCTCTGTCTCTCTCTTCTCTGTCTCTCTCTTCTGTCTCTCTCTCCTCTGTCTCTCTCTCTTCTGTCTCTCGCTCTCTCTTCTGTCTCTCGCTCTCTCTCTGTCTCTCTCTCTTCTGTCTCTCTCTCTTCTCTGTCTCTCTCTTCTCTGTCTCTCTCTTCTCTGTCTCTCTCTTCTGTCTCTCTCTCTTCTCTGTCTCTCTCTCTTCTCTCTCTCGCTCTCTCTTCTGTCTCTCACTCTCTCTTCTGTCTCTCTCTCTCTTCTGTCTCTCTCTCTGTCTCGCTCTCTTCTCTGTCTCGCTCTCTCTTCTGTCTCTCTCTCTCCTGTCTCTCTCTTCTGTCTCTCTCTCTGTCTCGCTCTCTTCTCTGTCTCGCTCTCTCTTCTGTCTCTCTCTCTCCTGTCTCTCTCTTCTGTCTCTCTCTGTCTCGCTCTCTTCTCTGTCTCGCTCTCTCTGTCTGTCTCTCTCTCTCTCTCTGTCTCTCTCTTTCTCTGTCTCTCTCTCTCTGTCTCTCTCTCTGTCTCTCTCTGTCTCTCTCTTCTGTCTCTCTCTCTCTGTCTCTCTTCTGTCTCTCTCTCTCTTCTGTCTCTCTCTCTCTCTTCTGTCTCTCTCTCTCTCTCTGTCTCTCTCTCTCTTCTGTCTCTCTCTGTCTCTGTCTCTTCTCTGTCTCTGTCTCCTCTGTCTCTCTCTCTTCTTCTGTCTCTCTCTCTCTCTTCTGTCTCTCTCTGTCTCTCTCTCTCTGTCTCTCTCTGTCTCGCTCTCTTCTCTGTCTCGCTCTCCTCTGTCTCTCTCTCTCTTCTGTCTCTCGCTCTCTTCTGTCTCTCTCTTCTCTGTCTCTCTCTTCTCTGTCTCTCTCTTCTGTCTCTCTCTCTTCTCTGTCTCTCTCTCTTCTGTCTCTCGCTCTCTCTTCTGTCTCTCGCTCTCTCTTCTGTCTCTCTCTCTTCTGTCTCTCTCTGTCTCTCTCTCTTCTGTCTCTCTCTGTCTCGCTCTCTTCTCTGTCTCGCTCTCCTCTGTCTCTCTCTCTCTCTGTCTCTCGCTCTCTTCTGTCTCTCTCTTCTCTGTCTCGCTCTCCTCTGTCTCGCTCTCTTCTGTCTCTCGCTCTCTCTTCTGTCTCTCTCTCTCTTCTGTCTCTCTCTCTCTTCTGTCTCTCTCTCTTCTCTGTCTCTCTCTCTTCTGTCTCTCTCTCTTCTCTGTCTCTCTCTCTTCTCTGTCTCTCTCTTCTCTGTCTCTCTCTTCTCTGTCTCTCTCTTCTCTGTCTCTCTCTCTCTTCTTCTGTCTCTCTCTCTCTTCTCTGTCTCTCTCTCTCTCTCTGTCTCTCTCTCTCTCTTCTGTCTCTCTCTTCTCTGTCTCTCTCTCTCTTCTCTGTCTCTCTCTCTCTCTTCTGTCTCTCTCTCTCTCTTCTGTCTCTCGCTCTCTCTTCTGTCTCTGTCTCTCGCTCTCTCTTCTGTCTCTCGCTCTCTCTTCTGTCTCTCACTCACTCTCTCGCTCTCTCTCTCTTCTCTCCTCTCTCTCTCTCCAGAACCTGGTATTCACCCGTCACAGCCCAGGTCTGATGGGTCACTGTGATGTTCTGGTCCACAGTCGATGCTCTGCCAACTCCACCACCTTACGACCGGGCCAACCCACACAACCACCCAAGTTCCTGCTCACCGCTGTGCCAAGGGTAAGGCCCCAGTGTGTGAGAGAGAGAGAGAGAGGAAGGTAAATACATCTGTGGTCCACGAGACGTTTTTTAGAAGTTACTGTTTGTTTAGAGTGCAGCTTGAAGCCACCGCAGGGGGTCTCTTCACACACAGAGAATGAACACACACACACAGAATACACACACACACACACACAGCACACATGTTAGGCAGATAATGCTGCTCATTGTTTAATGTTTCCAAAGACAACACATCCTCCTCCCCCGTCCCTTTTCTCACTCGACCACCCAACCTGCTGCACGGTCTCTCTCACACACACACACACACACACACACACACACACACACACACACACAGAGAGACATCCTGCTGATTCACCGATCATAGCTTCCACATTTACAAAGAGACCAAGAAACATTGCTCCTTTTCCCCTCATCCATCTCTTCCTCTCCCTTGTTCCCTCCATCCATCTATCTTTCCCTCTCTCCCTTGTTCCCTCCATCCATCTATCTTTCCCTCTCTCCCTCTTTCCCTCCATCCATCTACAGTGCCTTGCGAAAGTATTCGGCCCCCTTGAACTTTGCGACCTTTTGCCACATTTCAGGCTTCAAACATAAAGATATAAAACTGCATTTTTTTGTGAAGAATCAACCACAAGTGGGACACAATCATGAAGTGGAACGACATTTATTGGATATTTCAAACTTTTTTAACAAATCAAAAACTGAAAAATTGGGCGTGCAAAATTATTAGACCACCTGCTTAAGCCAGTACATGTCCAGGCCCGTCTGAAGTTTGCTAGAGAGCATTTGGATGATCCAGAAGAAGATTGGGAGAATGTCATATGGTCAGATGAAACCAAAATATAACTTTTTGGTAAACTCAACTCGTGGGCTAAATAGCATCTCATTAGTGTGCAAGATCCTGAGAATCAGCTGTACATGTGATGGAAGAATACACTGTGCTTGCATAGGGTTACAATTCCATTGAATTGGGGATAGTTTAACCAAAATATGCCACAAGACCTAGAATTGCCTTATATTTATTCCACAAAAAAAGGTTCACTGCGTTTTGGTTGAATTTAAGCAAAATTCCAAAAATTCCTGTGCTTAACTTCCCATGTTAAATTTCTGTAAAATTTTGGTAAAAAAAAGTTTCTGGCCCTTTGCAACCGTAGCCATGAGACCGGGCCTGGAGTCACGAGACCGGGCCTGGAGTCACGAGACCGGGCCTGGAGTCACGAGACCGGGCCTGGAGTCACGAGACCGGGCCTGGAGTCACGAGACCGGGCCTGGAGTCACGAGACCGGGCCTGGAGTCACGAGACCGGGCCTCGAGTCACGAGACCGGGCCTGGAGTCACGAGACCGGGCCTGGGGTCGGCTGGAGACCCGACCTGGGGTTGTTGGGTCGGCTGGAGTCACGAGGCCCGACCTGGGGTTGTGGGGTCGGCTGGAGTCACGAGGCCCGACCTGGGGTTGTGGGGTCGGCTGGAGTCACGAGACCCGACCTGGGGTTGTGGGGTCGGCTGGAGTCACGAGACCCGACCTGGGGTTGTGGGGTCGGCTGGAGTCACGAGACTCGATACGAGACCCGACCTGGGGTTGTGGGGTCGGCTGGAGTCACGAGACCCGACCTGGGGTTGTGGGATCGTCTGGAGTCACGAGACCCGACCTGGGTTGTGGGGTCGGCTGGAGTCACGAGACTCGATACGAGACCCGACCTGGGGTTGTGGGGTCGGCTGGAGTCACGAGACCCGACCTGGGGTTGTGGGGTCGGCTGGAGTCACGAGACCCGACCTGGGTTGTGGGGTCGGCTGGAGTCACGAGACTCGATACGAGACCCGACCTGGGGTTGTGGGGTCGGCTGGAGTCACGAGACTCGATACGAGACCCGACGTGGGGTCGCCTGGAGTCACGAGACTCGATACGAGACCCGACCTGGGGTCGTGGGGTCGCCTGGAGTCACGAGACCCGACCTGGGGTAGTGGGGTCGGCTGGAGTCACGAGACCCGACCTGGGGTCGTGGGGTCGGCTGGAGTCACGAAACCCGACCTGGGGTCGTGGGGTCGGCTGGCAGTTGGAATGAAACTTAATCAAATCAACATTGGAACACTTCATCAGAATGACAATTGTTAATTTTGTGTTGCTTCCTAGGTTACGGCGGTTCCCATGGAGCGGTACTGTGACGACCGCAGCGCTGAGTACGAGTGGCAGGAGACGAGGGCCGGAGGGGGCATGGCCGCCAAGCACTGCTTCCTGTACGGCTCCCTTGATCTGGCCTCTGATTGGATGTCCCGAGCCAACACTTTCTACCCACGATGCCCTGGGGGAGTGATGGCGCTCTACCCCCGGCATGGCTGGTCCTACATCAGAATACCAGGTACGGAAACGCAGTGTGTGTGCGTTGGTTTGTTTCGGTGTATTTACGTTGAAATTAACAGTCAGAGGAAACACTTTCGCCAGTCCTGCTGCTCTGGATTCAGACCACACAGAGACCTCTGTTCCCTACTCCTGTAGTGTGTCTGTTCCCTACCCCTGTAGTGTCTGTTCCCTACCCCTGTAGTGTCTGTTCCCTACCCCTCTAGTGTCTGTTCCCTACTCCTGTAGTGTCTGTTCCCTACTCCTGTAGTGTGTCTGTTCCCTACCCCTGTAGTGTGTCTGTTCCCTACTCCTGTAGTGTGTCTGTTCCCTACTCCTGTAGTGTGTCTGTTCCCTACTCCTGTAGTGTCTGTTCCCTACCCCTGTAGTGTCTGTTCCCTACCCCTCTAGTGTCTGTTCCCTACCCCTGTAGTGTGTCTGTTCCCTACTCCTCTAGTGTCTGTTCCCTACCCCTGTAGTGTCTGTTCCCTACTCCTGTAGTGTCTGTTCCCTACCCCTGTAGTGTATGTTCCCTACTCCTGTAGTGTCTGTTCCCTACTCCTGTAGTGTCTGTTCCCTACTCCTGTAGTGTCTGTTCCCTACTCCTGTAGTGTGTCTGTTCCCTACTCCTGTAGTGTGTCTGTGTCCCTACCCCTGTAGTGTCTGTTCCCTACTCCTGTAGTGTCTCTGTTCCCTACCCCTGTAGTGTCTGTTCCCTACTCCTGTAGTGTCTCTGTTCCCTACTCCTGTAGTGTCTCTGTTCCCTACTCCTGTAGTGTCTGTTCCCTACTCCTGCTCCCTACTCCTGTAGTGTCTCTGTTCCCTACTCCTGTAGTGTCTCTGTTCCCTACTCCTGTAGTGTCTCTGTTCCCTACTCCTCTAGTGTGTCTGTTCCCTACTCCTGTAGTGTGTCTGTTCCCTACTCCTGTAGTGTCTCTGTTCCCTACTCCTGTAGTGTCTCTGTTCCCTACTCCTGTAGTGTGTCTGTTCCCTACTCCTGTAGTGTCTCTGTTCCCTACTCCTGTAGTGTGTCTGTTCCCTACTCCTGTAGTGTCTGTTCCCTACTCCTGTAGTGTCTCTGTTCCCTACTCCTGTAGTGTCTCTGTTCCCTACTCCTGTAGTGTCTCTGTTCCCTACTCCTGTAGTGTCTCTGTTCCCTACTCCTGTAGTGTCTGTTCCCTACTCCTGTAGTGTCTGTTCCCTACTCCTGTAGTGTGTCTGTTCCCTACTCCTGTAGTGTGTCTGTTCCCTACTCCTGTAGTGTCTCTGTTCCCTACTCCTGTAGTGTGTCTGTTCCCTACCCCTGTAGTGTCTGTTCCCTACTCCTGTAGTGTGTCTGTTCCCTACTCCTGTAGTGTCTGTTCCCTACTCCTGTAGTGTCTGTTCCCTACCCCTGTAGTGTCTGTTCCCTACTCCTGTAGTGTGTCTGTTCCCTACTCCTGTAGTGTCTCTGTTCCCTACTCCTGTAGTGTCTGTTCCCTACTCCTGTAGTGTCTGTTCCCTACTCCTGTAGTGTCTGTTCCCTACTCCTGTAGTGTCTGTTCCCTACTCCTGTAGTGTCTCTGTTCCCTACTCCTGTAGTGTGTCTGTTCCCTACTCCTGTAGTGTGTCTGTTCCCTACTCCTGTAGTGTGTCTGTTCCCTACTCCTGTAGTGTGTCTGTTCCCTACTCCTGTAGTGTCTCTGTTCCCTACTCCTGTAGTGTGTCTGTTCCCTACTCCTGTAGTGTGTCTGTTCCCTACTCCTGTAGTGTCTCTGTTCCCTACTCCTGTAGTGTCTGTTCCCTACTCCTGTAGTGTGTCTGTTCCCTACCCTGTAGTGTGTCTGTTCCCTACCCTGTAGTGTGTCTGTTCCCTACCCTGTAGTGTGTCTGTTCCCTACTCCTGTAGTGTGTCTGTTCCCTACTCCTGTAGTGTGTCTGTTCCCTACTCCTGTAGTGTGTCTGTTCCCTACCCTGTAGTGTGTCTGTTCCCTACCCTGTAGTGTGTCTGTTCCCTACCCCTGTAGTGTGTCTGTTCCCTACCCCTGTAGTGTGTCTGTTCCCTACCCCTGTAGTGTGTCTGTTCCCTACCCCTGTAGTGTGTCTGTTCCCTACCCTGTAGTGTGTCTGTTCCCTACTCCTGTAGTGTGTCTGTTCCCTACTCCTGTAGTGTGTCTGTTCCCTACCCCTGTAGTGTCTGTTCCCTACTCCTGTAGTGTCTCTGTTCCCTACTCCTGTAGTGTCTCTGTTCCCTACTCCTGTAGTGTGTCTGTTCCCTACTCCTGTAGTGTCTCTGTTCCCTACTCCTGTAGTGTCTCTGTTCCCTACTCCTGTAGTGTCTCTGTTCCCTACTCCTGTAGTGTCTGTTCCCTACCCCTGTAGTGTGTCTGTTCCCTACTCCTGTAGTGTCTGTTCCCTACTGTAGTGTCTGTTCCCTACTCCTGTAGTGTCTGTTCCCTACTCCTGTAGTGTCTGTTCCCTACTCCTGTAGTGTGTCTGTTCCCTACTCCTGTAGTGTGTCTGTTCCCTACTCCTGTAGTGTGTCTGTTCCCTACTCCTGTAGTGTCTCTGTTCCCTACTCCTGTAGTGTCTCTGTTCCCTACTCCTGTAGTGTGTCTGTTCCCTACTCCTGTAGTGTCTGTTCCCTACTCCTCTAGTGTGGTCTGTCTGTTCCCTACTCCTCTAGTGTGCGTCTGTTCCCTACTCCTCTAGTGTGCGTCTGTTCCCTACTCCTCTAGTGTGCATGTGTCCCCTACTCCTGTAGTGTCTGTCCCCTACTCCTGTAGTGTCTGTCCCCTACTCCTGTAGTGTCTGTTCCCTACTCCTGTAGTGTGCGTCTGTTCCCTACTCCTCTAGTGTGCGTCTGTTCCCTACTCCTCTAGTGTGCGTCTGTTCCCTACTCCTCTAGTGTGCGTCTGTTCCCTACTCCTCTAGTGTGCGTCTGTTCCCTACTCCTCTAGTGTGCGTCTGTTCCCTACTCCTCTAGTGTGCGTCTGTCCCCTACTCCTGTAGTGTGTCTGTCCCCTACTCCTGTAGTGTGTCTGTCCCCTACTCCTGTAGTGTGTCTGTCCCCTACTCCTGTAGTGTGTCTGTTCCCTACTCCTCTAGTGTCTGTTCCCTACTCCTGTAGTGTGTCTGTTCCCTACTCCTGTAGTGTGTCTGTCCCCTACTCCTGTAGTGTGTGGTAGGGGGGGAAGCCTCCTCTGTTCCCTACTAACCAGGGAGAGTAAAGACAGTGGGAGGATCACAGCTAAGCAGGAGAGGGATAGCCTGGGTCAGGGGTTGAGACAGAACTAATATAGAACCATCCTGTCACAGTCCTGTCACTTCCAGGGTGTGCGTGTCACTGCTAAACCTGGTGATGAAAACACGGATAGTGGAGACCTGCTACGCTGTGCGTCTTTATGACAGAGCTGCTTCTGGAGGTCAGAGAGGTCAGAGAGGTCACATGACTGATGTGTAGTGAGGGCTAAAGGTTTACTTCCACTCTCACAGACCTGGCAACCCTGCACTTTATATCATGATGATGTCTCACTTTTGCTGTGGACTATTGCTTTTATCTGACTGTCTTTGGCCGTGGGAATGGTGTGTGTGTGTGTGTGTGTGTGTGTGTGTGTGTGTGTGTGTGTGTGTGTGTGTGAACAGTCTAAGAGCTTGTGAAGTTTTCGGGAAAAAGGACAAAGCGAGGAAGTTTGAAGTTTGACCATTGGTCATTGTTCCAGTGCTTAGGTAATGGTAATGTACTGTACAGTACTGTGTGTTTGTGGCCCAGAACAGTGCTTAGGTAATGGTAATATACTGTACAGTACTGTGTGTTTGTGGCCCAGAACAGTGCTTAGGTAATGGTAATATACTGTACAGTACTGTGTGTTTGTGGCCCAGAACAGTGCTTAGGTAATGGTAATATACTGTACAGTACTGTGTGTTTGTGGCCCAGAACAGTGCTTAGGTAATGGTAATATACTGTACAGTACTGTGTGTTTGTGGCCCAGAACAGTGCTTAGGTAATGGTAATATACTGTACAGTACTGTGTGTTTGTGGCCCAGAACAGTGCTTAGGTAATGGTAATATACTGTACAGTACTGTGTGTTTGTGGCCCAGAACAGTGCTTAGGTAATGGTAATACACTGTACAGTACTGTGTGTTTGTGGCTCAGAACAGTGCTTAGGTAATGGTAATATACTGTACAGTACTGTGTGTTTGTGGCCCAGAACAGTGCTTAGGTAATGGTAATATACTGTACAGTACTGTGTGTTTGTGGCCCAGAACAGTGCTTAGGTAATGGTAATATACTGTACAGTACTGTGTGTTTGTGGCCCAGAACAGTGCTTAGGTAATGGTAATATACTGTACAGTACTGTGTGTTTGTGGCCCAGAACAGTGTCCTTCACAAAGCACCGCTGTATTCAGACTCGTAGTGATGTCTTCTCACCTTGCGCAGAAAGTCTCTCACCTCTCTCTCATCTCTCTCTCTCACCTCTCTCTCACCTCTCTCTCTCTCATCTCTCTCTCTCACCTCTCTCTCGCCTCTCTCTCTTCTCGCCTCTCTCTCACCTCTCTCTCTCTCACCTCTCACCTCTCTCTCGCCTCTCTCTTCTCTCTCTCTCGTCTCTCTTCTCTCTCTCTTCTCTCTCTCTTCTCTCTCTCGCACCTCTTTCTCGCACCTCTCTCTCGCACCTCTCTCTCGCACCTCTCTCTCGCACCTCTCTCTCGCACCTCTCTCTCGCACCTCTCTCTATCTCACCTCTCCCAGCTCTCTCTCTCACCTCTCCCCCTGTCTCACCTCTCTCCCTGCCCCACACCTTTTAGAACTAATGACTGCTATGATGAATGTTTGTTTGTGCATGACGTGAGCCACTTACCAGTATCGGTCAATAAATGTAGTCATGTAGCGTTCGGTTGGACAAATGGCTTGAGTTGTTGATGATGATTTGATGAAATAGTTTTGATCATAAAATGAAAGACTTGTTTGGTGAACATTAGGCCTGGTGTCAAAGGTCACGTCTTTGTACTGTCTATCTCTGTGTACTTTTACCTGTTGAGGGACATGAACGGCGAGGCTTCATTATTTACTAATCATTTATAAACAGAGTCATGTGACTCTAAAGGGTGATTAAAAATTGTCCCCACAGCTGATGCTGGAAAGCACCAGAAAGAAACATTTCTGTGCAACGTTCCTAACGAGGACCTGGCTAAAACACCCTGTTGTTGTCTGTGTGGCGTCTGTCACGGTGAGTGAGGAGGAACAATGCTTCCTAAATGACTGGTCTCTCACTATAGCTTCTGTTTATTGTGGGAGCCTGCGCTGTAAGCTAGGAGGCAAGTGTGTATGTGTGTGTGTCTTTCTGTCTGTCTGTGAGGGCTGTGGGAAACAGTATTGTCTTCCTGTCCCTTCAAGAATCTCCGCGCTCCACTAAAAATACAGGAAACCTCCCTGGCCTTCTGAGAGACACACACACACACACACACACACACACACACCGAGAGAGAGGCAGAAACAACACCGTCAGACAGCTAGCCTAGCGCTGTTAGCTACATCATTGTTTACTGTCTGACTGGCTGGAGGCCTGTACTTGATGCTAACTTTAGTTCCATCCTACACGCTGGCTTATCCAGGTCCTGGGCAGGGTATTAGTAAAACCAGGTGTTTCGCGGAAAAGGGTTGAAACAGAATCCAGCAGGAGGCCAGCTAAGCTAGGTTTGGCCACCCCTGAACCCCCATTTGCTCCTCATCAGGCCTACAGGGGGCGACCTTACCCACATTATGCCTGTCTAGCCCACTGGGTCTGGATTTGGGATCTGGAGGGAAAACACATAGTGTAGGTCTCTGTCTCTTCACCAGAGTTGGGCCTGACTTGACAAAGACCTGCCTGTGTGTAATATATCTTAAGGACAGGCTTCGCTGTTCCGTTCCGCTCTGTTCCTCTCCGCTCTGTTCCTCTCCGCTCCGCTCTGTAACGCTCCGCTCTGTAACGCTCCGCTCTGTAACGCTCCGCTCTGTAACGCTCCGTTCCGCTCTGTAACGCTCCGCTCCGCTCTGTAACGCTCCGCTCTGTAACGCTCCGCTCTGTAACGCTCCGCTCCGCTCTGTAACGCTCCGCTCTGTAACGCTCCGCTCTGTAACGCTCCGCTCTGTAACGCTCCGCTCTGTAACGCTCCGCTCTGTAACGCTCCGCTCTGTAACGCTCCGCTCCGCTCTGTAACGCTCCGCTCTGTAACGCTCCGCTCTGTAACGCTCCGCTCCGCTCTGTAACGCTCCGCTCCTGTAACGCTCCGCTCTGTAACGCTCCGCTCCGCTTACACAGCACCCAGTGGAAAAGTCTAAATCCGCTCTGTAACGCTCTGCTCCGCTCTGTAACGCTCCGCTCTGTAACGCTCCGCTCTGTTCCTCTCCGCTCTGTAACGCTCCGCTTTAAAAACGAGGAACTGTATTAGCAGTGCTGTATTAGCAGACTGATATAGCTGTGTAACTCTAATGAGGAGGGTTGGATAGGGTGGTGAGGAAGCTAATGGAGCTCCGGGTTGGATCCGTTCCGGGCACCCAGTGGAAAAGTCTAAATAATAACAACATTTAAAAAACAAGGAACTGTATTAGCAGTGCTGTATTAGCAGACTGATATAGCTGTGTGTACTCTAATGAGGAGGGTTGGATAGGGTGGTGAGGAAGTAATGGAGAGGGTTGGATAGGGTAATGGGGAGGTAATGAAGAGGGTATTGGGGAGGTAATGGAGAGGGTAGTGGGGAGGTAATGGAGAGGGTAGTGGGGAGGTAATGGAGAGGGTAGTGGGGAGGTAATGGAGAGGTAGGGGGAGGTAATGGAGAGGGTTGGATATGGTAGTGAGAGGTAATGGAGAGGGTTGGATAGGGTAGTGAGAGATAATGGAGAGGGTACTGAGGTAATGGAGAGGGTTGGATAGGGTAGTGAGAGATAATGGAGAGGGTACTGAGGTAATGGAGAGGGTTGGATAGGGTAGTGAGAGGTAATGAAGAGTGGAATAGGGTAGTGAGGCGGTAATGGCTAGTTGAATAGGGTAGTGAGGAGGTAATGGAGAGGGTAGTGAGGAGGTAATGGAGAGGGTAGTGAGAAGGTAATGGAGAGGGTAGTGGGGAGGTAATGGTTAGGGTAGTGGGGAGGTAATGGTTAGGGTAGTGGGGAGGTAATGGTTAGGGTAGTGGGGAGGTAATGGTTAGGGTAGTGGGGAGGTAATGGTTAGGGTAGTGGGGAGGTAATGGTTAGGGTAGTGGGGAGGTAATGGAGAGGGTAGTGGGGAGGTAATGGAGAGGGTAGTGGGGAGGGTAGTGGGGAGGTAATGGACAGGGTAGTGGGGAGGTAATGGAGATGGTAGTGGGGAGGTAATGGAGAGGGTAGTGGGGAGGTAATGGACAGGGTAGTGGGGAGGTAATGGACAGGGTAGTGGGGAGGGAATGGACAGGGTAGTGGGGAGGTAATGGACAGGGTAATGAAGAGGGTAGTGAGGAAGTAATGAAGAGGGTATTGGAGAGGGTAGTGGGGAGGTAATGGAGTGGGTAGTGGGGAGGTAATGGATAGGGTAGTGGGGAGGTAATGAAGAGGGTTGGATAGGGTAGTGAGGAGGTAATGGAGAGGGTTGGATAGGGTAGTGAGGAGGTAATGGATAGGGTAGTGAGGAGGTAATGGATAGGGTAGTGAGGAGGTAATGGAGAGGGTTGGATAGGGTAGTGATGAGGTAATGGATAGGGTAGTGAGGAGGTAATGGAGAGGGTTGGATGGGGTAGCGAGGAGGTAATGAAGAGGGCAGATCACAATGCTTGTTGGTACATTTGGTATCCATAGTAATGTGACATCAGTGTGTACGGCCTATCCCATTTGTACTGCAGTGCATTTTCTCCGATAGCAGCCATACGAGGAAGTAACCTGAACTAACCTTTTAAAAATCCTCTTCCACGTTATTATTTCGTGGCCTCACTTTCTTTCTTTGTTCCCAATTTGCTAACCAGCCATTTTGCATTATGCTGGGGGGAAAAAACCATGTATTTGTATAATATCAAGCTATTTGTGTTGTTTTGGAAGGAGGTAGACATCCGTAGTCCTCTGTCAGTTCAACAACAAAAGGCAATCCTGTTTTTATTTGAATCACTCCCTCCTTTTCAGAAGTGGTAGTTTAAAATAACATGTCCATATACAGCTCTGTGTTTGGTGAGGCTGAGGCCTCTGGGGGTTTAGCCAAAGTGGCTGGTAGAAATGCTTCTGTGGTGAGTGAAAAGTTGAAGTGTTGCTCTGTTGTTTGAATGCAATGTAAAGGTCAAACACACTAGACAAAAAAACAACTCCCTCTTTTGGGCAGCAAATTGTTTCACTCTTCTTCCTTAACAAAGTTGCAAAAGCTCTCAACTGTGTTTTTGTGAAGGTAATGGAAAGGTTTGTTTGCTTAAGTAGAATGGTTCTGGGCAGTACCCTGGTCTGTTGGTTCTGGGCAGTACCCTGGTCTGTTGGTTCTGGGCAGTACCCTGGTCTGTTGGTTCTGGGCAGTACCCTGGTCTGTTGGTTCTGGGCAGTACCCTGGTCTGTTGGTTCTGGGCAGTACCCTGGTCTGTTGGTTCTGGGCAGTACCCTGGTCTGTTGGTTCTGGGCAGTACCATGGTCTGTTGGTTCTGGGCAGTACCCTGGTCTGTTGGTTCTGGGCAGTACCCTGGTCTGTTGGTTCTGGGCAGTACCCTGGTCTGTTGGTTCTGGGCAGTACCCTGGTCTGTTGGTTCTGGGCAGTACCCTGGTCTGTGGTTCTGGGCAGTACCCTGGTCTGTTGGTTCTGGGCAGTACCCTGGTCTGTTGGTTCTGGGCAGTACCCTGGTCTGTTGGTTCTGGGCAGTACCCTGGTCTGTTGGTTCTGGGCAGTACCCTGGTCTGTTGGTTCTGGGCAGTACCCTGGTCTGTTGGTTCTGGGCAGTACCCTGGTCTGTTGGTTCTGGGCAGTACCCTGGTCTGTTGGTTCTGGGCAGTACCCTGGTCTGTTGGGTCTGGGTTCTGGGGGTGTACCCTGGTCTGTTGGTTCTGGGCAGTACCCTGGTCTGTTGGTTCTGGGCAGTACCCTGGTCTGTTGGTTCTGGGCAGTACCCTGGTCTGTTGGTTCTGGGCAGTACCCTGGTCTGGGCGGTTCTGGGCAGTACCCTGGTCTGGGCGGTCTGGGCAGTACCCTGGTCTGGGCGGCTCTGGGCAGTACCCTGGTCTGGGCGGTTCTGTACCCTGGTCTGTTGGATCTGGGCAGTACACTGGTCTGTTGGGTATGGGTGGTTCTGTACCCTCATCTGTTGGGTCTGGGGAGTACCCTGGTCTGGGGTGTGTGCGGTTCTGTACCCTGGTCTGTTGGGTCTGGGCGGTTCTGTACCCTGGTCTGGGGTGTACCCTGGTCTGAGCAGTACCCTGGTCTGGGTGGGGCTGTACCCTGGTCTGGGCAGTACCCTGGTCTGTTGGGTCTGGGTGGGGTGTTTGATCTGTTGGGTCTGGGTGGGGCTGTACCCTGGTCTGGGCAGTACCCTGGTCTGAGCAGTACCCTGATCTGTTGGGTCTGGGTGGGGCATTACCCTGGTCTGTTGGTTCTGGGTGGGGAAGTACCCTGGTCTGTTGGGTCTGGGTGATCTCTCTCATCTCACTCCTTCCATCCTGTGTCTCTCTCCGCCTGTCTCCCCCTCTCTTTCTCCCCCTGTGTGTCTCCCTCTTCCTCTGACCCCAAAGCCTATTACAGGTGTTTGATGGTGTTTGTCTTGGAGGCCTGGTGAAGAGGCTTATCTGGTACAGACTGCCATGTCACGACTGTTACCAGCCCTACTGAGACAGTCTGTATCTACTATCTGTCTCAACTACAGCTCCCTGTCTGTCTGCCTCTCTGTCTGCCTGTCTCTGTGTCTGCCTCCGTCTCTGCCTCCCTGTCTGCCTGTCTGCCTCTCTGTCTGCCTGTCTCCGTGTCTGCCTCCGTCTCTGCCTCCCTGTCTGTCTGTCTGCCTCTCTGTCTGCCTCCGTCTCTGCCTCCCTGTCTGTCTGTCTGCTTGTCTGTCTGTCTGCCTCCCTCCTTCACTTCCCCATACGATACAATAACACTGTGTCCTCTGTTGATACGATAACATTGTGTCCTCTGTTGATACGATAACACTGTGTCCTCTGTTGATGCGATAACACTGTGTCCTCTGTTGATGCGATAGCACTGTGTCCTCTGTGGATGCGATAGCACTGTGTCCTCTGGATGCGATAGCACTGTGTCCTCTGTGGATGCGATAGCACTGTGTCCTCTGTGGATGCGATAGCACTGTGTCCTCTGTGGATGCGATAGCACTGTGTCCTCTGTGGATGCGATAGCACTGTGTCCTCTGTGGATGCGTTAGCACTGTGTCCTCTGTGGATGCGATAGCACTGTGTCCTCTGTGGATGCGATAGCACTGGTTGCTTTTTCAGATTTAAGCTCATCAATAGCTTTCAAGTTATGATGTCGATGTCCTGGAACATGGGGCCAAACATCCTCCAAAACAATCACAGTTACTGGTTCAAATCAACAAGACCTTAGAACAAAAGGAATCTTGCTGTTCCCAAAAGCAAATGTGTTATTTCTGATCCTAAAAGTGGATTTAAGATGCTCAACATGTAGGCCTTCTGCTCTCTGTGTTTCAGACAAGGAGACCCTGATCACGGACAGTGGGAAGCTGCACACTCTGGACCTGCTGCTGTGCCGCCTGAAGACTCAGGGACACCGCGTCCTCATCTACTCCCAGATGACTCGCATGATCGACCTGCTGGAGGTGAGTGCAGTAGGGTGCAGAGCAGGGTGGACTCAAGGGTCACTCATCTACTGTTAGGCGACATCATGGTCATGGTCAGAGACGTCCACAGAAACAGTGCGGCTGGCCTGTGATTATAATGCATCTCAGAGTAGGACTGCTGGATCAGCCCCCCCCAACTGATCCTAGATCAGTAGGACTGCTGGATCAGCCCCCCCCAACTGATCCTAGATCAGTAGGACAGCTGGATCAGCCCCCCAACTGATCCTAGATCAGTAGGACTGCTGGATCAGCCCCCAACTGATCCTAGATCAGTAGGACTGCTGGATCAGCCCCCCAACTGATCCTAGATCAGTAGGACTGCTGGATCAGCCCCCCAACTGATCCTAGATCAGTAGGACTGCTGGATCAGCCCCCCAACTGATCCTAGATCAGTAGGACTGCTGGATCAGCCCCCCATGATCCTAGATCAGTAGGACTGCTGGATCAGTGTATATATATATATACACAAAGTATGTGGACACCCCTTCAAATTAGTGGATTCAGCCACATCCGTTGCTGACAGGTGTATAAAATCGAGCGCACAGCCGTTTAATCTCCATAGACAAACACTGGCAGTAGAATGGCCTGAACTGAAGAGGTCAGTGACTTTCAACGTGGCGACGTGATAGGATGCCACCCGTTGTTGTGGAGTGGGAATGTCTAGGAGCAACAACGGCTCAGCCGCGAAGTGGTAGGCCACACAAGCTCACAGAGCGGGACCGTCGAGTGCTGGAGCAGGTACAAATCGTCTGTCCTCGGTTGCAACACTCACTACTGAGTTCAAAAACTGCCTCTGGAAGCAACGTCAGCACAAAAAACTGTTCGTCGGGAGCTTCATGAAATGGGTTTCCATGGCCGAGCAGCCGCACACAAGCCTAAGATCACCATGTATAATGGCAAGTGTCGTCTGGAGTGGTGTAAAGCTCGCCGCCATTGGAATCTGGAGCAGTGGGAACGCGTTCTCTGGAGTGATGAATCACGCTTCCCCATCTGGCAGCCTGATGGACGAATCTGAGTTTGGCGAATGCCAGGGTAACGCGACCCGCCCCAATGCATAGTGCCAACTGTAAAGTTTGGTGGAGTTGGAATAATGGTCTGGGGCTGTTTTTCATGGTTTGGGCCCCTTAGTTCCAGTGAAGGGAAATCTTAACACTACAGCATACAATGACATTCTAGATTATTCGGTGCTTCCAACTTTGTGGCAACAGTTTGGGGAAGGCCCTTTCCTGTTTCAACATGACAATGACCCTGTGCACAAAGCGAGGTCCATACAGAAATGGTTTGTAGAGATCGGTGTGGAAGAACTTGACTGGCCTGCACAGAACCCTGACCTCAACTCCATCGAACACCTTTGGGATGAATTGGACCGCCGACTGCGAGCCAGGCCTAATTGCCCAACATCAGTGCTCGACCTCACTAATGCTCTTGTGGCTGAATGGAAGCAAGTCCCTGCAGCAATGCTCCAACATCTAGTGGAAAGCCTTCCCAGAAGAGTGGAGGCTGTTATAGCAGCAAAGGGGGGGGGACCAACTCCATATTAATGCCCATAATTTTGGAACGAGATGTTCGACGAGCAGGTGTCCACATACTTTTGGTCATGTAGTGTAGATCTCTCTCCACTAGGGGGACACGGGTACCGCTGGTTGCTCTGATTATCCTGTACCTCGTTGTAGAGAGACTACCTCTTGGAGGGGATGGGGGAGGGGATGGGCTTGAGTGGGGGAAAATAGATGCATGGAGAAAACCAAAAGCGCTTGTTTGTGGCGTGTGGAAAGGTCTCTTGTTGAGCTGAAAGCATGGGAACAGCCAGGGTGCTTCCAGTGTTACAGCATTCTGACCCCTGTACAACAATAGCACTCGGTCACTTCTGGTCCTAGCTCTGTATAGCTCTATCTCTATTGTTGCCCTATAGACACAAACACACAGGCACCTCCGTGGCGTGAAGTCATCGTAACAGGAACTCCTCCTCCATTCTCTCATGGTTGGTCTTGTTCTGTAGTGAGCTAGTGTGTTCTGTAGTGAGCTAGTGTGTTCTGTAGTGAGCTAGTGTGTTCTGTAGTGAGCTAGTGTGTTCTGTAGTGAGGTAGTGTGTGTTCTGTAGTGAGGTAGTGTGTGTTCTGTAGTGAGGTAGTGTGTGTTCTGTAGTGAGGTAGTGTGTGTTCTGTAGTGAGGTAGTGTGTGTTCTGTAGTGAGGTAGTGTGTGTTCTGTAGTGAGGTAGTGTGTGTTCTGTAGTGAGGTAGTGTGTGTTCTGTAGTGAGGTAGTGTGTGTTCTGTAGTGAGGTAGTGTGTGTTCTGTAGTGAGGTAGTGTGTGTTCTGTAGTGAGGTAGTGTGTGTTCTGTAGTGAGGTAGTGTGTGTTCTGTAGTGAGGTAGTGTGTGTTCTGTAGTGAGGTAGTGTGTGTTCTGTAGTGAGGTAGTGTGTGTTCTGTAGTGAGGTAGTGTGTGTTCTGTAGTGAGGTAGTGTGTGTTCTGTAGTGAGGTAGTGTGTGTTCCGTAGTGAGACAGGGTGTTTCGTAGTGTTTGTGTTCCGTAGGGTGTTCCGTAGTGAGGTAGGGTGTTCTGTAGTGTTTATTGTGTTCCGTAGGGTGTGAGGTTAGGGTGTTGCGTAGTGAGGTCGTGTGTTGCGTAGTGTGCTGCATAGTGTGTAGTGTGTTGCGTTGCGTAGTGCGTTGCATAGTGAGTGAGGTAGTGTTGCGTAGTGAGTTAGTGTGTTGCGTAGTGAGGTAGTGTGTTGTGTAGTGAGGTTAGGGTGTGAGGTATGGTGTTGCGTAGTGTGTTGCGTAGTCAGGTAGGGTGTTGCGTAGTGAGGTTAGGGTGTGAGGTAGGGTGTTGCGTAGTGTGTTGCGTAGTGTGTTGCGTAGTCAGGTAGGGTGTTGCGTAGTGAGGTGTTCCGTGAGGTTAGGGTGTGAGGTAGTGTGTTGCGTAGTGAGGTTAGGGTGTGAGGTAGTGAGGTTAGGGTGTGAGGTAGGGTGTTGCGTAGTGAGGTAGTGAGGTTAGGGTGTTACGTAGTGAGGTTAGGGTGTTGTGTAGTGTGTTGCGGAGTGAGGTAGGGTGTTGCGTAGTGAGGTTGCGTAGTGAGGTAGGGTGTTGCGTAGTGAGGTTGCGTAGTGTTGCGGTCAGGGGGTGTTGCGTAGTGAGGTTGCGTAGTGAGGTAGGGTGTTGCGTAGTGAGGTTGCGTAGTGAGGTAGGGGTTGCGTAGTGAGGTTGCGTAGTGAGGTTGCGTAGTGTGGTAGGGTGTTGCGTAGTGAGGTTGCGTAGTGAGGTTGCGTAGTGAGGTAGGGTGTTGCGTAGTGAGGTTGCGTAGTGAGGTAGGGTGTTGCGCAGTGAGGTTGCGCAGTGAGGTTGCGCAGTGAGGTAGTGAAGTGTGCGTAGTGAGGTAGGGTGTTGCGTAGTGAGGTAGGGTGTTGCGTAGTGAGGTAGGGTGTTGCGTAGTGAGGTAGGGTGTTGCTTAGTGAGGTAGGGTGTTGCTTAGTGAGGTAGGGTGTTGCGTAGTGAGGTAGGGTGTTGCGTAGTGAGGTAGGGTGTTGCGTAGTGAGGTAGGGTGTTGCGTAGTGAGGTAGGGTGTTGCGTAGTGAGGGAGGGTGTTGCGTAGTGAGGTAGTGTTTGATGGCTAAACTGTACTGTTTTCATAACTAGGTCTTTGATGGCTGTTGACTGGCTACGTGTTCCTCCCTTCTGTTGGGTAACATGGCTGGCAGACATCTTATTGGCTGGGCATGGGGCAAATGCCAGTGGTGGGAAAGTTGCCCAAAAACAAAATAATGTGGTCTATACTAGGTCTTCAAAAGAGATGATTGGTGGGTGCTGACACACTATATATATATATAGTCTTTAGTCGTTGAGCAGGGAGGGATAAATGCAAACGGTAATGACGCAAAAACAAGGTGATCTGTGATCAATGACAGTACTGAATGAATACACTTTGACTCCTACTCATCAATAGACAGTGATTTATTTATTCTGAAGTTGAATTGAGTCATTCATAGATGAAGTCGAACTCCCCTCGTCTATCTCCCCTTTCGCTCTCCAATATGATCTCTCTCCAGCTAGACTGGAGTTGATTTTCCATCCCCTCTGTCAGTTCTTCTTTTGGGGGCGGGGGGCAAAACCAAACCCACAGAGATTGTAATCTGTGTCATCAGCGTGATTGTTTTTTTTTGTCTCCAGTCGGCGTGGCGATCTACGGCGCCGTGTCACATCGCCGATCTCCTCTAGTTCCGAGGTCAGATGGATGACAATGACAATGTCATCAGCTGTTCTGTCAGGGCGGAGCGTTGCCAAGTCTCTCTGCTTCTAGTTTGCATGGGTTAACCACACTCTGTCACCAAACACAAACACACACACACACAGTTCCAGAAATGTTACGATGGGGTCTTAAGCTGCTGGACACCGTTCAGTCAGATTTGTCTGCAGTCTTTATTTATTGTTCCTCTTGGATCAGGAAAATCACCGCATTGCGTCTGCTGCATATATTACAAGAACAGCAGGCAACTTGCTGAAAAATGATCATTATTCATTCATTCATTCATTCTCCAGATGGTTCATGTGGTCCAGGTCTGCCTCAGTCATGACCAGGACGCTGGAGACTCAAGAGTACAGTCGTGGCCAAAAGTTTTGAGAATGACACAAATGTTAATTTCCACAATGTTTGCTGCTTCAGTGTCTTTAGATATTTCTGTCAGATGTTACTATGGAATACTGAAGTATAATTACAAGCATTTCATAAGTGTCAAAGGATTTATTGACAATGACATGAAGTTGATGCAGAGTCAATATTTGCAGTGTTGACCCTTCTTTTTCAAGACCTCTGCAATCCACCCTAGCATGCTGTCAATTAACTTCTGGGCCGCATCCTGACAGATGGCAACCCATTCTTGCATAATCAATGCTTGGAGTTTGTCAGAATTTGTGGGTTTTTATTTTTCCACCTGCCTCTTGAGGATTGACCACAAGTTCTCAATGGGATTAAGGTCTGGGGAGTTTCATGGCCATGGACCCAAAATATCAATGTTTTGTTCCCCGAGCCACTTGGTTATCACTTTTGTCTTATGGCAAGGTGCTCCATCATGCTGGAAAAGGTATTGTTCATCACCAAACTGTTCCTGGATGGTTGGGAGAAGTTGCTCTCGGAGTATGTGTTGGTACCATTCTTTATTTATGGCTGTGTTCTTAGGCAAAATTGTGAGTGAGCCCACTCCCTTGGCTGAGAAGCAACCCCACACATGAATGGTCTCAGGATGCTTTACTGTTGGCATGACACAGGACTGATGCTAGCGCTGAACTTGTCTTTTCCGGACAAGCTTTTTCCAGGGGATTCATCAGAGAAAATGACTACCTCAGTCCTCAGCAGTCCAATCCCTGTACCTTTTGCAGAATATCAGTCTGTCCCTGATGTTTTTCCTGGAGAGAAGTGGCTTCTCTTTGCTGCCCTTCTTGACACCAGGCCATCCTCTAAAAGTCTTTGCCTCACTGTGCGTGCAGATGCACTCACACCTGCCTGCTGCCATTCCTGAGCAAGCTCTGTACTGGTGGTGCCCCGATCCCGCAGCTGAGTCAACTTTGGGAGACGGTCCTAGCTCTTGCTGGACTTTCTTGGGCGCCCTGAAGCCTTCTTCACAACAATTGAACTGCTCGCCTTGAAGTTCTTGATGATCCGATAAATGGTTGATTTAGGTGCAATCTTACTGGCAGCAATATCCTTGCCTGTGAAGCCCTTTTTGTGCAAAGCAATGATGATGGGACGTGCTTCCTTGCAAGTAACCATGATTGACAGAGGAAGAACAATGATTCCAAGCACCACCCTCCTTTTGAAGCTTCCAGTCTGTTATTTGAACTCAATCAGCATGACAGAGTGATCTCCAGCCTTGTCCTCGTCAACACTCACACCTGTGTTAACGAGAGAATCACTGACATGATGTCAGCTGGTCCTTTTGTGGCAGGGCTGAAATGCAGTGGAAATGTTTTTTGGGGATTCAGTTCATTTGAATGGCAAAGAGGGACTTTGCAATCAATTGCAATTCATCTGATCACTCTTCATAACATTCTGGAGTATATGCAAATTGTCATCATACAAACTGAGGCAGCAGACTTTGTGAAAATGTATATTTGTGTCATTCTCAAAACTTTTGGCCACGACTGTACTAGCTACCTTCGGTAGAATAAAGATACTTAATGTCAGTATGTCGCCGCTCTGCTGGCCAGGAGGGACACTGCCGAGACCTGGGTGACCGAGGACACAGACAGCGAGCCATGACTGGCTAGGATTCTCTCACGGGGGAGAACTAAAAGTGGGAGAGGCAGGGTTGACTAAGAGGGAGATGAGGGAGGTGGAGGAGGTTACAGTTGAGAGAGGTACATGGATACAGGGAAGGAGGAGTGTAAGTGGGAGAGAGGCAGCTCTTTCTGTAATTTCGAATTCATTGGCCAGAGCCAATCAGAGGTGGTTAGCATCAGAGACCAGGGTCAGATGTGTTGAGTGGGAACTGGGGTCGGATGTGTTGGGTGGGAACCGGGGTCAGATGTGTTGAGTGGGCACCGGGGCCGGATGGGTTGAGTGGGAACCGGGCCCGGATGGGTTGAGTGGGAACCGGGCCCGGATGGGTTGAGTGGGAACCGGGGCCGGATGGGTTGAGTGGGAACCGGGGCCGGATGGGTTGAGTGGGAACCGCGGCCGGATGGGTTGAGTGGGAACCGGGGCCGGATGGGTTGAGTGGGAACCGGGGCCGGATGGGTTGAGTGGGAACCGGGGTGGGTGGGAACCGGGGTTGGGGAACCGGGGTGGGAACCCGGGGTTGGGTGGGAACCGGGGTTGGGTTGAGGGGAACCGGGGCCGGGTGGGTTGGGTGGGAACCGGGGCCGGATGGGTTGGGTGGGAACCGGGGCCGGATGGGTGGGGGAACCGGGGTTGAGGTGGGAACCGGGGTTGGGTGGGAACCGGGGTTGGGTGGGAACCGGGGTTGGGAACCGGGGCCGGGTGGGTTGGGTGGGAACCGGGGCCGGGTGGGTTGGGTGGGAACCGGGGCCGGGTGGGTTGAGTGGGAACCGGGGCGGGTTGGGTGGGAACCGGGGTTGTGTTGGTGGGAACCGGGGCCGGATGGGTTGGGTGGGAACCGGGGCCGGATGGGTTGGGTGGGAACCGGGGCCGGATGGGTTGGGTGGGAACCGGGGCCGGATGGGTTGGGTGGGAACCGGGGCCGGATGGGTTGGGTGGGAACCGGGGCCGGATGTCTCTTGCCATTCGAGTTGCTCTGTGTTGTGGCCCACTTCAAGCCAACCAAGTTCTCCTGTGACTCAACAAGAGCCTGGAATAAGCTGGTATCTTAAAACCCTTTATCCCCCCCTCCAGGAGTACATGGTGTATCGTAAACACACCTACATGCGTCTGGACGGCTCCTCCAAGATCTCAGAACGCAGAGACATGGTGGCTGACTTCCAGAGCAGGTGAGTCTGTCTCTCTTAGTTCAACTGTTTTCATCCTCTCCAGGCTTTTGGCTGTGGACGGCTTTGGCTCACTACTGTTTGTCTCTGTGTATTCTGGTTTGTCTCTGTGTATTCTGGTTTGTCTCTGTGTATTCTGGTTTGTCTCTGTGTATTCTGGTTTGTCTCTGTGTATTCTGGTTTGTCTCTGTGTATTCTGTTTGCATTAGTTCTGCTCTCTATGGGCCTTGGGCGCTCTGCTTCTAGTTGTGGTGAACGTGTGATACATTGTAAACCATCTCTCTGGCTATACAATCTGCTGACGAGCATACCACCCTGCATCGCACTGCTGGCCAGATGCTGCTGGAAGTGGTGTTTGACGGCCAGTAGGAAGCACTCTTTCATCTGGTCAAAAAAATATCCCAAAGCCCCAGGGCAGTGATTGGGGACATTGCCCTGTGTGTGGTGTTTTGTATGGGAATGTTTAACAGGTTGTCCTGACTCTCTGTGGTCACTAAAGATCCCATGGCACTTATCGTAAGAGTAGAGGTGTTATCCCTGGTGTCCTGGATAAATTCCCAATCTGGTCCTCATACCATCATGGCCAACTAATCATCCCCAGCTTCCATTTGGCTCATTCATCCCCCCCTCCTCTCCCATATAACTGTTCCCCAGGGCGTTGCTGTAAATGAGTCATCTTACCTGGTCAAATAAGGGTCATTAACAATAATGTTCTTTCTCTTTCCTCCCTTCGTCTCTCAGGACTGACATCTTTGTGTTCCTCCTGAGTACGAGGGCTGGAGGTCTGGGCATCAACCTGACTGCTGCTGACACTGTGAGGAACTGTCTCTCTCTCTCTCTCTCTCATCACCGTCTGTCTCTCTCATCCCCCTCTGTTTCTCATCCCCCTCTGTCTCTCATTCCCCCTCTGTCTCTGTCTCTCATCCCCCGCTCTCTCTCATCCCCCTCTGTCCCTC
>NC_056446.1:39067449-39079949 GCF_018296145.1 Oncorhynchus tshawytscha
GGGGAACTTTAAACCAGACACCCTGAAGCCTAAAGAGGTGGTCAGTCTGCTGCTGGACGATGAGGAGCTGGAGAAGAGACGTGAGGGGACTTGTGATTGGTTCCTGTTGTTCCTGTGTGAGAAAGCCCGTTTACTGATTTGTCTGCTACCTCTGTATTGTGTCCCGCAGTGCGCGTTCGTCAGGAAGAGAAGACACAACAGGAGGAGTGCAGCAAGGTGAAGGACCGCAGGAGAAAGAGAGAGAAATACGCTGACAAGGTACAACCTTATGTCACGCCTTTTTAAACAATACTTTTAAGTTTCTGACCCCCTTTCCCTGTTTCCACGTTTTGTGATGTTACAGCCTTATTCTAAAATCGATTAAATATTTTTTTCCCCCTAATTAATCTACACAATAGCCAGTAATGACAAAGCAAAGACAGTTATACATTTTTAGTTTTTTTTTGTTTGCTAATTTATACAAATAGTAAAATAGTAAAATAAAGGTAAAATAAAGGTAAAATATAAAATAAATAAAAATATAGCCCTTCGTACATCAGCTGATATCTCAAAGTGCTGTACAGAAACCCAGCCTAAAACCCCAAACAGCAAGCAATGCAGGTGTAGAAGCACGTTGGCTGGGAAAAACTCCCTAGAAAGGCCAAAACCTAGGAAGAAACCTAGAGAGGAACCAGGCTATGAGGGGTGGCCAGTCCTCTTCTGGCTGTGCCGGGTGGAGATGATAACAGAACATGGCCAAGATGTTCAAATGTTCAGAAATGACCAGCACGGTCAAATAATAGGTCTGGGACAGGTAGTACGTCCGGTGAACAGGTCAGGGTTCCATAGCCGCAGGCAGAACAGTTGAAACTGGAGCAGCAGCACAGCCAGGTGGACTGGGGACAGCAAGGAGTCATCATGCCAGGTAGTCCTGAGGCATGGTCCTAGGGCTCAGGTCCTCCTCCGAGAGAAAGAAAGAGAATTAGAGAGAGCATACTTAAATTCACACTGGATAAGACAGGAGAAGTACTCCAGATATAACAAACTGACCCTAGCCCCCCGACACAAACTACTGCAGCATAAATACTGGAGGCTGAGATAGGTGGGGTCAGGAGACACTGTGGCCCCATCCGATGATACCCCCGGACAGGGCCAAACAGGAAGGATATAACCCCACCCACTTTGCCAAAGCACAGCCCCCACACCACTAGAGGGATATCTTCAACCACCAACTTACCATCCTGAGACAAGGGGGCGCCAACCCAGACAGGAAGATCACGTCAGTGACTCAACCCACTCAAGTGACGCACCCCTCCTAGGGACGGCATGAAAGAGCACCAGTAAGCCAGTGACTCAGCCCCTGTAATAGGGTTAGAGGCAGAGAATCCCAGTGGAAAGAGGGGAACCGGCCAGGCAGAGACAGCAAGGGCGGTTCGTTGCTCCAGAGCCTTTCCGTTCACCTTCCCACCCCTGGGCCAGACTACACTCAATCATATGACCCACTGAAGAGATGAGTCTTCAATAAAGACTTAAAGGTTGAGACCGAGTCTGCTTCTCTCACATGGGTAGGCAGACCATTCCATAAAAATGGAGCTCAATAGGAGAAAGCCCTGCCTCCAGCTGTTTGCTTAGAAATTCTAGGGACAATTAGGAGGCCTGCGTCATGTGACCGTAGCGTACGTGTAGGTATGTACGGCAGGACCAAATCATTGCTCAGATACATGAGCAAAGTTAAAACCGTAACTTGTCGCTTGTCTTCTTGTTTATTACCTGTGTTCCTCACTGACTGCTACTCTTTCCTCCAACACTAAAATCTCAGTATCTCACTATCTGCTCACCTGCCCAGGTCCTCAGTGTCCTTCAGCCTCCATGTTCCTCAGCCTTGGAGCCAGTCAGCTCCACTCTCTGTTCCACCACTATGTCTCTGAGCTCCTTCAGCCCAGTCAAGATGTCTGGGTTGGTGGTGGTTTGGCCAGTCGTCTGTTTGTGGGTCGTCTCTGTAGCTTCAGTACCTTGGCTCTCGATCAAACTCTCTCTGAGTCAGCCAATGTGGGAGAATTTGACATATTTAACAAAGCTAAGGTCTGTGGTAAAGCTGACCACCTAGCGTGTCATTGTAATCTGATGCTGAAAACGTCTGTGGGAAAATGGAGCCTGTTATGTAGGTGAAGGTCTTCATCTTCATTAAATCTGTTGAGATTTTTGTTTCCACTGAAACACAGCCAAGTGCTTTATTAAAAGGTGTTTTGACTTGACCTATTTGTCTTTTACGACCCAAGTCCATTCAGATCTGAGAGGAGTTCATATCTTTCATATAACACCATCCCTATAACCCCTCTCCCCCCTCTCTCTCTCTCCCCCTCTCTCTCTCTCCCCCCTCGCTCGCTCGCTCGCTCTCTCTCTCTCTCGCTCTCTCTCCTTCCCTCTCGCTCGCTCTCTCTCCTTCCCTCTCGCTCGCTCTCTCTCCTTCCCTCTCGCTCGCTCTCTCTCCTTCCCTCTCGCTCGCTCTCTCTCCTTCCCTCTCGCTCGCTCTCTCTCCTTCCCTCTCGCTCGCTCTCTCTCCCTCTCGCTCGCTCTCTCTCCCTCTCGCTCGCTCTCTCTCTCTCCTTCCCTCTCGCTCGCTCTCTCTCTCTCCCCCTCTCTCGCTCGCTCTCGCTCTCTCCCCCTCTCGCTCCCCCTCTCGCTCGCTCTCGCTCTCTCCCCCTCTCGCTCGCTCTCGCTCTCTCCCCCTCTCTCTCCCCCTCTCGCTCGCTCTCTCTCCCCCTCTCGCTCGCTCTCTCTCCCTCTCTCTCGCTCTCTCCCCTCTCTCGCTCGCTCTCGCTCTCTCCCCCCTCTCGCTCGCTCTCGCTCTCTCCCCCTCTCGCTCGCTCTCGCTCTCTCCCCCTCTCGCTCGCTCTCGCTCTCTCCCCTCTCGCTCGCTCTCGCTCTCTCCCCCTCTCGCTCTCTCCCCTCTCGCTCGCTCTCGCTCGCTCTCTCCCCCTCTCGCTCGCTCTCTCCCCCTCTCGCTCGCTCTCGCTCTCTCCCTCTCTCGCTCGCTCTCGCTCTCTCCCCCTCTCGCTCGCTCTCGCTCTCTCCCCCTCTCGCTCTCTCCCCCTCTCGCTCGCTCTCTCCCCCTCTCGCTCGCTCTCGCTCTCTCCCTCTCTCGCTCGCTCTCGCTCTCTCCCCCTCTCGCTCGCTCTCGCTCTCTCCCCCTCTCGCTCGCTCTCGCTCGCTCCCCCTCTCGCTCTCTCCCCCTCTCGCTCGCTCCCCCTCTCGCTCTCTCCCCCTCTCGCTCTCTCCCCCTCTCGCTCTCTCCCCCTCTCGCTCTCTCCCCCTCTCGCTCTCTCCCCCTCTCGCTCTCTCCCCCCTCTCGCTCTCTCCCCCTCTCGCTCTCTCCCCCTCTCGCTCTCTCGCTCTCTCCCCCTCTCGCTCTCTCCCCCTCTCGCTCGCTCTCTCCCCCTCTCGCTCGCTCTCGCTCTCTCCCTCTCTCGCTCGCTCTCGCTCTCTCCCCCCTCTCGCTCGCTCTCGCTCTCTCCCCCTCTCGCTCGCTCTCGCTCGCTCCCCTCTCGCTCGCTCTCGCTCGCTCCCCCTCTCGCTCGCTCCCCCTCTCGCTCTCTCCCCTCTCGCTCTCTCCCCCTCTCGCTCTCTCCCCCTCTCGCTCTCGCTCTCTCCCCCTCTCGCTCTCGCTCTCTCCCCCTCTCGCTCTCTCCCCCTCTCGCTCTCTCCCCCTCTCGCTCTCTCCCCCTCTCGCTCTCTCCCCCTCTCGCTCTCTCCCCCTCTCGCTCTCTCGCTCCCCTCTCGCTCTCTCCCCCTCTCGCTCTCTCCCCCTCTCGCTCTCTCCCCCTCTCGCTCTCTCCCCCTCTCGCTCTCTCCCCCTCTCACTCTCTCCCCCTCTCTCCCCCTCTCGCTCTCTCCCCCTCTCGCTCGCTCTCTCGCTCTCTCCCCTCTCGCTCGCTCTCTCGCTCTCCCCCTCTCGCTCGCTCTCTCGCTCTCCCCCTCTCGCTCGCTCTCTCGCTCTCCCCCTCTCGCTCGCTCTCTCGCTCTCTCCCCCTCTCGCTCGCTCTCTCGCTCCTCCCCCCTCTCGCTCGCTCTCTCCCCCTCTCCCCCTCTCGCTCCCCCTCTCCCCCTCTCTCTCGCTCTCTCCCCCTCTCGCTCGCTCTCTCTCCCCTCTCGCTCTCTCCCCCTCTCCCCTCCCCGCTCGCTCGCTCGCTCTCTCCCCTCTCGCTCGCTCGCTCTCTCCCCCTCTCGCTCGCTCGCTCTCTCCCCTCTCGCTCGCTCGCTCTCCCCCTCTCTCCCGCTCGCTCGCTCTCTCCCCCTCTCGCTCGCTCTCTCGCTCGCTCTCTCCCCTCTCTTTCTCGCTCGCCCCCTCCCTCTCGCTCGCTCGCCCCCTCCCTCTCGCCCCCTCCTCTCCCCCCCCTCCTCTGCTCTCTCTCCCCCCCTCTCGCCCGCTCTCTCTCCCCTCTCGCCCGCTCTCTCTCTCTCCCCCCTCTCGCCCGCTCTCTCTCTCTCTCCCCCTCGCCCGCTCTCTCTCTCTCCCCCCTCTCGCCCTCTCTCTCTCTCTCCCCCCTCTCGCCCGCTCTCTCTCTCTCCCCCTCTCTCCCGCTCTCTCTCCCCCTCTCGCCCCTCCTCCCCGCCCTCTCTCTCTCTCCCCCCTCTCGCCCGCTCTCTCTCTCTCTCCCCCTCTCGCCCGCTCTCGCTCTCCCCCTCTCGCCCGCTCTCTCTCTCTCCCCCTCTCTCCCGCTCTCTCTCTCTCCCCCCTCGCCCTCCTCCTCCCTCTCTCTCTCTCCCCCTCTCGCCCGCTCTCTCTCTCTCTCCCCCTCTCGCCCGCTCTCTCTCTCTCCCCCTCTCGCCCGCTCTCTCTCTCTCTCTCCCCTCTCGCTTCGCTCTCTCTCTCTCTCCCCCTCTCGCCCGCTCTCTCTCTCTCCCCCTCTCTCCCGCTCTCTCTCTCTCCCCCTCTCGCCCTCCTCCCGCCCTCTCTCTCTCCCCCTCTCGCCCGCTCTCTCTCTCTCCCCCCTCTCGCCCGCTCTCTCTCTCTCTCCCCCTCTCGCCCGCTCTCGCTCTCTCCCCCTCTCGCTGCTCGCCCCCTCCCTCTCGCTCGCTCGCCCCCTCCCTCTCTCGCTCGCCCCCTCCCTCTCTCCCCGCCCCCTCCCCCCTCTCTCTCTCTCTCTCTCCCCCTCTCGCCCGCTCTCTCTCTCTCCCCCTCTCGCCCGCTCTCTCTCTCTCCCCCCTCTCGCCCGCTCTCTCTCTCTCCCCCTCTCGCCCGCTCTCTCTCTCCCCCTCTCGCCCGCTCTCTCTCTCTCCCCTCTCGCCCGCTCTCTCTCTCTCCCCCTCTCGCCCGCTCTCTCTCTCTCTCCCCCTCTCGCCCGCTCTCTCTCTCTCTCCCCTCTCGCCCGCTCTCTCTCTCTCCCCCCTCTCGCTCGCTCTCTCTCTCTCTCCCCCCTCTCGCCCGCTCTCTCTCTCTCCCCCTCTCTCGCCCTCCTCCCGCCCCGCTCTCTCTCTCTCTCCCCCTCTCGCCCGCTCTCTCTCTCTCTCCCCCCTCTCGCCCGCTCTCTCTCTCTCTCCCCCTCTCGCCCGCTCTCTCTCTCTCTCCCCCTCTCGCCCGCTCTCTCTCTCTCCCTCTCTCTCTCCCCCCTCTCTCTCTCTCTCTCTCTCCCCCTCTCGCCCGCTCTCTCTCTCCCCCTCTCCCGCTCTCTCTCTCTCCCCCCCTCTCGCCCGCTCTCTCTCTCTCTCCCCCTCTCGCCCGCTCTCTCTCTCTCTCCCCCTCTCGCCCGCTCTCGCTCTCTCCCCCTCTCGCTCGCTCGCCCCCTCCCTCTCGCTCGCTCGCCCCCTCCCTCTCGCTCGCTCGCCCCCCTCCCTCTCGCTCGCCCCCTCTCGCTCTCTCGCTCTCTCCCCCTCTCGCTCTCTCCCCCTCTCGCTCTCTCCCCCTCTCGCTCTCTCCCCTCTCACTCTCTCCCCCTCTCCCCCCTCTCGCTCTCTCCCCCTCTCGCTCGCTCTCTCGCTCTCTCCCCTCTCGCTCGCTCTCTCGCTCTCCCCCTCTCGCTCGCTCTCTCGCTCTCCCCCTCTCGCTCGCTCTCTCGCTCTCCCCCTCTCGCTCGCTCTCTCGCTCGCTCTCTCGCTCTCTCGCTCTCTCCCCTCTCTCGCTCGCTCTCTCGCTCTCTCCCCCTCTCGCTCGCTCTCTCCCCCTCTCCCCCTCTCGCTCCCCTCTCTCCCCCTCTCGCTCGCTCTCTCCCCCTCTCGCTCGCTCTCTCCCCGCTCGCTCGCTCGCTCTCTCCCCCTCTCGCTCGCTCGCTCTCTCCCCTCTCGCTCGCTCGCTCTCTCCCCCTCTCGCTCGCTCGCTCTCCCCCTCTCTCCGCTCGCTCGCTCTCTCCCCCTCTCGCTCGCTCTCTCGCTCGCTCTCTCCCCCTCTCGCTCGCTCGCCCCCCCTCCCTCTCGCTCGCTCGCCCCCTCCCTCTCGCTCTCTCTCTCCCCCTCTCGCCCGCTCTCTCTCTCTCGCCCTCCTCCCGCCCTCTCTCTCTCTCCCCCTCTCGCCCGCTCTCTCTCTCTCCCCCCCTCTCGCCCGCTCTCTCTCTCTCTCCCCCTCTCGCCCGCTCTCTCTCTCTCTCCCCCTCTCGCCCGCTCTCTCTCTCTCTCCCCCTCTCGCCCGCTCTCTCTCTCTCTCCCCTCTCGCCCGCTCTCTCTCTCTCTCCCCCTCTCGCCCGCTCTCTCTCTCTCTCCCCCTCTCGCCCGCTCTCTCTCTCTCTCCCCCTCTCGCCGCTCTCTCTCTCTCCCCCTCTCGCCCGCTCTCTCTCTCTCTCCCCTCTCGCCCTCCTCCCGCCCTCCTCCCCCTCCCTCTCGCCCTCCTCCCGCCCTCCTCCCCCTCCCTCTCGCCCTCCTCCCCTCTCACTCTGTCTCCTCGCTCTCTGTCTCCATACAGAGAAAGAAGGATGACGAGGACCCTAAGGATCCTAAGAGGAGGAAAGACGTGAACCTGGTCATCCCTTACAACCTCTCTGCAGACAACTCTAACCTCTCAGCCGACGGAGATGATTCATTCATCAGTGTAGACATGGACGACTCTGCCATGCCTAGTCCCTTCAGTGAGGTGAGAGAGGGAGGGAGCTTTGACCTGAGTGTCTGCAACCTCTGAACTTACTGACTTACTCTTCAACCTTCTATTGGTCTTTCTCTGGGTTGTTCTTCTCTCTATCTTTTGTCTCCATTGTGGACACTGCTATTCCCTTTCACCTCATACTTGCATCCCTTCTTCTCTCTCCACCTCCTTTGTGCCCCATTCTTGGCATTCCTGGCCCCTCTCCTGGCCCCTTCTTCCTCCTCCTGTTCTTCCTCCTCTTCCTCACCCTAACCCCCAGGTGTGTGCATCTCTCCTGTCTCTCCCTGGTCAGATCTCTCTGAGTAGTGAGCTCCAGCCCAGCTCCCTACCTCCAGACCAGGACCCAGACCAGGACCCAGATCCAGACCAGGATGAGAGCAGTAGTGACATGCTAGTCATCGTAGACGACCCTGTGTCTTCAGCACCACAGTCCAGGGCCACCAACTCGCCTGTCAGCGTGTCCGGATCTATGTCGGACAACATGAACGGTAAGACAATGATAGTTAATCAATCGTCAGGCAATCAATTAAAGAATCAGTCAGTCAGTCAGTTTAGGCAATCAATGAACACAGGACTGATTGATCAGTCAATCCATCCATCAATACATTTGTCAATCAATGAACATCTGAGTGATTGTAGTACTTGAAGCTATCCTGTACAACGTGGGTGGTCCAACGTGGGCGGTCCAACGTGGGCGGTCCGTGTTTTGTGATTGGGTGATATGTGTTCAACTCGAAGACAAAGGTTCTTCAAAGGTCAAGTAATGAATCATGCATTATCATCTACTCTGGCACCTGGTGAGTAGCTTTTGAGCTCGCACAGTAGTAGTATCAAAATCTCGGACAGGTCTGACACACCGTTGAGATCAACGACACGACTTAGTGGTGACGAGGTCAACGACACGACTTAGTGGTGACGAGGTCAACGACACGACATAGTGGTGACGAGGTCAACGACACGACATAGTGGTGACGAGGTCAACGACACGACATAGTGGTGACGAGGTCAACGACACGACATAGTGGTGACGAGGTCAACGACACGACATAGTGGTGACGAGGTCAACGACACGACATAGTGGTGACGAGGTCAACGACACGACATAGTGGTGACGGGGTCAACGACACGACATAGTGGTGACGGGGTCAGTCAGGAGAGGTAGGCCCTAATCAAGTGTGACTGGCTAGCTGAAGGTGATCTCTTTATTTAGATCACAGTAGTATTATCTCTGAGTGAGTCTGTTTCCCTATATGTATGCAATACGTGATTATTTGAGCCTGTGCCATTTTGAATTTGCTGAACGCTATCAATAATAACTCAGAAATGTGATTTACGGTGCTCACAGTTTTCTGTTAGGTCTATATTCCTCTTAGCTTGTGTTTTCTGTTAGGTCTATATTCCTCTTAGCTTGTGTTTTCTGTTAGGTACATTATGGCCCTAGGTCTATGTTCCTCTTAGCTTGTGTTTTCTGTTAGGTACATTATGGCCCTAGGTCTATGTTCCTCTTAGCTTGTGTTTTCTGTCCAATGGTTTCTTGGAAGAATTAGGTCCATTTAAAATCTGACCCCTCTGACGTACTTTCAAAGTGATCAAATGAACAATATTTCAAACTAGCATGAATGATTTAGCTGCTTTTACTTCTGGCCCAGGAGAATCTAGCGAAATCCAATCGTCCTTTTGGGAAACTGTACAATCTGAACCAGTCCCAGAATAACACATTCTAGAAAATAAAGTTGTTGGAGTTGTCATGGTGATGTGTTTGTGCCAATAGAATGAGTGATGACTCTGTGCTAATGAGAAGAGGGATGTAGTTTAGTCGACTGGGCTGGGGGTTGGAGGGTTGATGGTTAGGGACTAGTGGAGGGATGTAGTTTAGTCGACTGTGCTGGGGGTTGGAGGGTTGATGGTTAGGGACTAGTGGAGGGATGTAGTTTAGTCGACTGGGCTGGGGGTTGGAGGGTTGATGGTTAGGGACTAGAGGGCTGTAGTGTAGTGGGCTGGGGTTGGAGGGTTGATGGTTAGGGACTAGTGGAGGGATGTAGTTTAGTCGACTGGGCTGGGGGTTGGAGGGTTGATGGTTAGGGACTAAATGAGGGATGTAGTTTAGTCAACTGGGCTGGGGTTGGAGGGTTGATGGTTAGGGACTAGATGAGGGATATAGTGTAGTCGACTGGGTTGGAGGGTTGATGATTAGGGACTAGATGAGGGATGTAGTGTAGTCGACTGGGTTGGAGGGTTGATGATTAGGGACTGGTGGAGGGCTGTAGTGTAGTCGACTGGGCTGGGGTTGGAGGGTTGATGATTAGGGACTAGATGAGGGATGTAGTGTAGTGGGCTGGGGTTGGAGGGTTGATGATTAGGGACTAGATGAGGGATGTAGTGTAGTGGGCTGGGGTTGGAGGGTTGATGATTAGGGACTAGATGAGGGATGTAGTGTAGTCGACTGGGCTGGAAGGTTGAGGTTAGGGACTAGTGGAGGGATGTAGTGTAGTCGACTGGGTTGGAGGGTTGATGGTTAGGGACTAGATGAGGGGTGTAGTGTAGTAGACTGGGCTGGGGACTAGGGGATTACACTAAAGAGGGAGATTGTAGCATGTAGACTACTATATCATGCAGAAAGCAGGGTGAGGTAAGTGGGAGAGAAGAAGAGGGAGATGAGATCCAGGATGGAGGGAGAGTTGAGATGATTGGAGGGAGATGAGATGGAGTAAGGGAGGAATGCATACTCTGAGTGGAGAAGTTGTGGTATATTACAGTCTGTCATGGGGAAAGAGGGAGAGGAGGAGGGTGATGTCTGAACCACAGCGTCTGGATCAGAACCCAGAGATTAAGAAATTATTTGGGCTGCAACCTCAGAGAAAAGGAGGAGAGGAGAGAATTGGGCCAATCATCAGACACACTGGAACACACTGGAAAAGGAGATCGTCTGCCACGGTTGTATGGAGTACTTGTTAAAGTCTTAGAAAGATGATGTAACAGGGTTGACTATATATTATCGTAGATGTGAAGCGTTAGTCAATCAATTAAATGTATTTATAAAAACCTTTTTACATCAGCCAATGTCTCAAAGTGCTGTACAGAAACCCAGGATAAAACCCCAAACAGCAAGCAATGCAGGTGTAGAAGCACGGTGGCTAGGAAAAACTCCCTAGAAAGGCCAAAACCTAGGAAGAAACCTAGAGAGGAACCAGGCTATGTGGGGTGGCCAGTCCTCTTCTGGTTGTGCCGGGTGGAGATTATAACAGAACATGGCCAAGATGTTCAAATGTTCATAGATGACCAGCAGGGTCAGATCATAATAATTACAGTAGTTGTCGAGGGTGCAACAGGTCAGCACCTCAGGAGTAAATGTCAGTTGGCTTTTCGTAGCCGATCATTCAGAGTTAGAGACAGCAGGTGCGGTAGAGAGAGGGTCCAAAACAGCAGGTCCAGGACAAGGTAGCAACGTCCAGTGAACAGGTCAGGGTTCCATAGCCGCAGGCAGAACAGTTCAAACTGCTGGAGCAGCAGCATGACCAGGTGGACTGGGGACAGCAAGGAGTCATCAGGCCAGGTAGTCCTGAGAATTGGTCCTAGGGCTCAGGTACTCAGAGAGAGCAGCATAAATACTGGAGGCTGAGACAGGAGGCGTTGGGAGACACCGTGGCCCTGGCCGACGATACCCCCGGACAGGGCCAAACAGGCAGGATATAACCCCACCCACTTTGCCAAATACAGCCCCCACACCACTAGAGGGATATCTTCAACCACCAACTTACCATCCTGAGACAAGGTCGAGTATAGCCTACGAAGATCTCCCTCACGGCACAAACCCGAGGGGGGCACCAACCCGGACAGGAAAATCACGTCAGTGACTCAACCCACTCAAGTGACGCACCCCTCCTAGGGATGGAATGGAAGAGCCCCAGTAAGCCAGTGACTCAGCCCCCGTAACAAGGTTAGAGGCAGAAAATCCCAGTGGAGAGAGGAGAACCGGCCAGGCAGAGACAGCAAGGGCAGTTCGTTGCTCCAGAGCCTTTCCGTTCACCTTCACACCCCTGGGCCAGACTACACTCAATCATATGACCCACTGAAGAGATGAGTCTTCAATAAAGACTTAAAGGTCGAGACCGAGTCTGTGTCTCTCACATGGATAGGCAGACCATTCCATAAAAATTGAGCTCTATAGGAGAAAGCCCTGCCTCCAGCTGTTTGCTTAGAAATTCTAGGGACAATTAGGAGGCCTGCGTCTTGTGACCATAGCGTACGTGTAGGTACAGTGCCTTGCGAAAGTATTCGGCCCCCTTGAACTTTGCGACCTTTTGCCACATTTCAGGCTTCAAACATAAAGATATAAAACTGTATTTTGTGGGACACAATCCTGAAGTGGAACGACATTTATTGGATATTTCAAACTTTTTTAGCAAATCAAAAACTGAAAAATTGGGCGTGCAAAATTATTCAGCTCCCTTAAGTTAATACTTTGTAGCGCCACCTTTTGCTGCGATTACAGCTGTAAGTCGCTTGGGGTATGTCTCTATCAGTCACTGTATGTACGGCAGGACCAAATCAGAGAGATAGGTAGGAGCAAGCCCATGTAATGCTTTGTAGGTTAGCAGTAAAACCTTGAAATTAGCCCTAGCCTTAACAGGAAGCAAGTGTAGAAAGTCTAGCACTGGAGTAATGTGATCACATTTTTGGGGTTCTAGTCAAGATTCTAGTGCTTTATTCGGGTAGCCGGAAAGTAGAGCATTGCAGTAGTCTAATCAAGAAGTGACAGAAGCATGGATGAATTTTTCAGCATAATCTTTGGACAGAAATCTTCTGATTTTTGCAATGTTACGAAGATGGAAAAAAGCTGTCCTTGAAATAGTCTTGATATGTTCGTCAAAAGAGAGATCAGGGTCCAGAGTAACACCGAGGTCCATCACAATTTTATTTGAGTTGACTGTACAACCATCAAGATTAATTGTCAGATCCAACAGAAGATCTCTTTCTTTGGACCGAGAACAAGCATCTCTGTTATGTCCGAGTTTAAAAGTAAAACATTTGCCCCTATCCACTTCCTTACGTCTGAAACAAAGGCTCGCACGGAGGGCTATTTTGGGGCTTCACCATGTTTCATCTAAATGTACAGCGGTGTATCGTCTGCATAGCAGTGAAAGTTGACATTGTGTTACAGAATGACATCACCAAGAGTTAAAATATACAGTGAAAACAATAGTGGTCCTAAAACGGAACCTTGAGGAACACTGAAATGTCAGAAGACATCCACAGGGACAAACTGATATCTTTCTGACAGATAAGATCTAAACCAGGCCAGAACATGGCCTGGTTTATTTGGGTTTGGGCCAATTTGGGTTTCCAATCTCTCCAAAAGAATGTGGCGATCAATTAAAGGTAATTTACCACCTTCCCAAGTGCAGTCTCAGTGCTATGATGGGGTCTAAAACCAGACTGAAGCATTTCGTAT
>NC_056446.1:39087449-39124949 GCF_018296145.1 Oncorhynchus tshawytscha
GGAACAAATGAGCACTGTCGGGCATGATGGACACTAAACTATTCTGTGTGTACACACACACACAAACCATCATCGCAAGGTCCAAAAGACACCCTCATCGCTTCCACCAATCACCTCGTCCTTCCCTTCCAACAATCACCTCTTCCTTCCATTAGTACCCTCCTCAGTGGACAGCCTCCAGTGTGTGTGTGTGTGTGTGTTGTGACCAAGAGTATTAGAGTATTTCAAAGTGGTTTCTCTGTGACGAAAATAGACTTTGTTTTCTGTCTAAATACGGAGAAGCGACTAGCCTGAGCAGCAACCTGTCAGTGTTGTATTGTATTCCTTTGACACTCAGTGGGTTTGCAGTAAAACACCAGCAGACAGACGGGCGCTCGGGCTTTAAGGCAACACCTTACAGCAACGATGCATCCACGCATTTAAGGGTTTCTGACACAGACTGCTCTCTCCACTGAGCCATCTCATCTGTTAGATAAAACACGTGTTGAGCGTTCGGTCGGGAATTCTTGCGTCAAACGTTTGTCATATGTGTAAAACACGTAGTAATGCTGGAAATACTCTTCTCTGCGTTTCAACAACAGAATGTAAATTCCTACCAAACAACTAAAAACGGACTGCTTTTTTAATTATAGCTCTTATTTTTATATTTATAGACCAACCGATGTTGTCATAGCGACCCATATCAAAATGGCAAATTTGAATACCGTTTTGAAAAAAAAAGCCTCTCTCTCTCTCTCTCTCTCTCCTTTCTCCATAGAGTTTATCCCATCACAATGAGAAATGAAGGAATTATAATATATATTTTTTCTGATGAGAACTGATTGAAGGGGTATTTTGAATTCCAAAGTGGTGATCACTGCTTAATAAAGATCTGTTGCTGATCTGTTTGTGTACAACTCTCGTGTGCTTCTGAAATGACACCCTGTTCACTGTACTGTACCCTACTTCTTGATTCAACTCTGGCCAAAAGTAGTACACTATTTCAGGAATAGGATGCCATTTCAGTTGCAACCTAATATGGGTGTCCTTTGAAACTTAACATGGATTGTAATATGAACCATAGAACTGAAGTTAATTTAAAAGTTGGTAATAATTTATCAGAATTCATGTCAACATTGTAAAAAAAACCAAATTGTATTGATGCCATTTTTATTTTTAAAAACAGAAAGAGAAAAAAAAAAAGTTATACTTCTTCTGATCAGTCTGTTGTGTTTGTGATGTCATTCAGTGATGTTTTGGGGTATGTTGACTCATGTTAATTAAAAGTTGTTGAACTAGGGTTGCCAAATCCTGGTAACTTTTCCACATTTCCCGATTTTTTTTTTTTTTTTAATTTTTTTTTTTTAATTTATTTTTTCCCCCAGAAGTACCGGTTGGAGGGTTCTCTGAATTTCTGCTTTGTCATTCCCTCGTAAGGATTTCTAGAAAAACGGGGAATTTTGGGAAAGTTAGCGTAATTGTGCAACCCTATGTGGAACCAAGCACTATGTCTAGTTTTGAACATTTGTTCTGTGTTGGATACTATAGTGTGATGATGAAATCTCTTCTCCTATAACATGTAAATAAAAATTGAGGGCGACATGTGTTGACCCCTGGTTGGTTCTTCCCCCAGTTTGCCTGTCTATTTTTATAGGTCATGTGTAAATATGAATACAAAGCTGTCATTTTACTAACCGGAGAAGCCAATTCAAAATAAAAGATTGATTAATCAACTTGTGTTGTGATGATGCGTTTAGCGGCATAGATGCACGACATGTACAGTAGGCCTACTGTAAAACCAACATTTCTTAGGTCAGAAAGTCATAAATATTCAAACAGTTTACTACAGATGCAAGCTTAGACGCACTTCAACCAAAGAGAGTTTGAATGAATACCTTGGATCACCGTGCTCTTTCAGCTGCTCTTGACATTCACATATTACACAACCATCTACTGCTATGTATCTCATATAGCCCTGCAGAGGTTTTGTTTTTAGTCGTGTTGGCTGTCATCTTGGTAGCAGGTTTTTGTAAAGTCAGCTAGTGCAGCACTGTGGTCCTACGGTCTAGCCAAGCTGAGAGTCCAAAATGACACAATATTCTGAATATAGTGCACTACTTTGAACCAGATCCCTAAAAGCCCTGGTCGGATGTGAAGCCAGAGCAGATTGTACTGGACATATGTAATGCAGTCGTCTGACCTTTTGGGTGTTAATGTACAGGAGCTTTTCTCTTGGTAATGTTCTTGAACTCCATCCTTTCAGAGGAGTGGAAGAGTTTGTGTGTTCTAGAACTCCATCCTTTCAGAGGAGTGGAAGAGTTTGTGTGTTCTAGAACCAGTATGAGGTTCCCTCTGTTCTAGAGTATTGGCCTCAGGTGCTGTTGATGAGTTTCCTCCATTTCCTTCCTGATGCTTTAACCTATCAGAGAGCTGCAGATTCTAACCACAGGACTTCCAGGGATCCCCTGTAACAGGTTACCTAAGACTGGACCTAGATAGTCTGATTTGAGTCACAGCCAAAAGGACACCGTGTGCCAGCCAATGTTAGAGAGCACTGTGTGGTGTACTCGGTTGACACCTTTGTGTGTTCTGGCGAGATGTTTGGGAGTGCTGTGTAAATATGCATTTGGTCGACGCCTCGTAATGAGTACTGTATGTTCCCTCAGCTGGCATTCAGCAGCAGCATGGGGTAGTTTGTTTATCCAAACATGGGCGCTAATGGGTTCCTCACCTGAACTTGTCCTATTTTACAGTCTACTGCCGTGGTCGTATCGGCCTCATACAACGTTGACGCTACAATATGGATGGTGGGAGATCGGAACACTGCCTACTCACAGCTAGGGACCATGATTAGGAATGAAAACAGCAACACAAACGATGTTTGGACCATTTAATTGGTGGGATCTGCTAAGCAACTGGATTTAACCTCGCTATAAAAACCAACCTTTTACAACAAAGGTGTATGTAACAGCAGCCAGTTTAGTTGGTAAATGAGTGACAATAGTTGAAATAAATAGACACCAGGTAGTAGCCCCATTTAAACTTGAAACACAGTGCCTAAAACAGAACTGATAGAACCATTTGTTCAACAGTGCCCCATTTAAACCTGAAACACAGTAAAAACAGAACTGAATAGATAATCATTTGTTCAACAGTGACATCTAGTATAGAGTCCCGTCTGGCTTGACAAAGTAACTTCACACCAACTAAATATTTGTGCTTGGGTAATAATAATAAGGCAGGCACTCCTCAACTCAAAAGTGCATGCTTCCTTTATACCTCTTCTTATGGCATCAGGTTAACAGTGGATGGGATAAGACAAGCTACACCATTACAGGTTTTACAAATACACAAAGGACTGGAACACATCTGTTTTAATGAATTTAGAGACTGACTGGGCTAGCCTCTGTTACAGATAACACATTTACACTAAGGCTTGTATCTCAAATGGCACCCTGTTCACTACTTCATATGTACCAGGGTACCAATAGGAGAGCCCCTAATCGTAGTATAGATGGAAGGGTATGTATGGGCTACTGGGCCCCTAGCAGGTATGGCACTAGGGCCAGAGCAGCAGCCTCGATGGAGAACAGGTGTGGGTCGTCCACGTGAGGGCAGCTCCTCCTCATGAACTCAGCCAGGCGGAGAAGATACTCCAGGTTGTGACCCGTCTTGCCCTGCCTGGTGGCGATCTGGTGCCCTATCACCTCAGGGCTGGCGGGCCCCAGGAAGAGTGGGTTGTCTGGGGTAGCAATGTAGAGGAGAGCCTGTTGGGTCTGGTTCGATTGGTCATCCTCGGGGATGAAGTCTACGAGCTTGGTGATGTAACCGCCGCACACAGCCTCGCGCACATTCAAATACTTAAGGGACTCCTCGACCTGGGAACCGGTCACCTCGAAGGCCACGCCCCAGGTAGTTGCCTATTGGAAGCAAGATGACATTAGACACTTCATTCAAGCTGACATTTTGTCAAGAGGGACAGCTAGAGATGTCTGTTAGACAGGTCGTTCAAAGACGAAAACAAGTGGATGTGGCATTAATAAATATGGAAATGAGTGATAAGGTTTGAGTTCTGGTGTGTGGAAAGTACATAACTACCCCCCCCAAAAAGGCATAATTCAGGAAGAAGTCCCACTTACGTCATCATCCTCAATCAGCGTCACCACTCTTCCGGGCTGCGTAGGAAAGAAAAATAGGTCAGCAACAAGACGAAAGCAATAGTTATCTATGTAGCCAAGTTGTACAGCGGCCACATCAGGGCGTGGTATCAAATTATACATGCAACAAACAATAACTTTATGGTGATAGTAAAAAAAATATATATATATATTGATATTCATCTTACTAGGTCATCATTTCCACGATGGAAGTTGTCTCCGTGCCAGAAGCGTCTCTTGTAGCCGTGGATGTATCCGACCTGGCTACTCTTGTATTTGAAGTCCGGCTTCCACACCAGAGATCCGTATCCGAAGATCCACAGACTAGTCAGGCTGGTCTTACCGGCGATGATATCTTTAGGCTTCATTATGGTCGGTAACTAGTTTTAATTTTCAAATGAAGCGATGGTAAAAAAAAAAAAAAAAATAACACAATTCTATAATAAGAATAAAATTGGGTTGATGATTCAATTTATTAGCTAACTAGGTAATGTTAGCTTCCTTCGATCAAGGAGGAGCGGTATAGGTTGGCTCACAGTGATACCGCGGACGGAATTGGAGCCCAACTGCTTGGCAGTTGTGGAGATGGAGTATCGGAGTCCGTTTTGCTTTGCACGATGCATGCCGATGCATTAGTTTCGCCGCATACTGACTTAAAAATCCATAGTAGCCGCTTGGCTTTCGTATCAAAATAAAAACAGGAAACAACAACAAAAAAGCAACCACCCCCCCTGTTTGGCTAGCTATCCAAGCCAGTCGGTAGTTTACGACGAATACAGAAATTATTTATAAAACCGTTTAAAGGAGTTGAGGTTGATGTTTCTTTGGAGGAAGTTTTGCGCTCCGTCGTGTATTCGTTCTCTTGATAACAAATGGCGTTTTCTCATGGTACATTTATAGCCAAGAGTCAAAATGGGTTGACACTATGACTTTGTTTTCAACCAATTATATCTCAGAGAGGCTGATCTTCATGGAGTGGTAGCGAATCAGAGATGCGTGTCCCAAATACGTAGGGAATTCCAAACCAAGCTTAAAATTCTATTGGCGTTGAGGCTAAAACTAAAACACGCCCATGCCTTGCAGCGATTAGCTTGTAAAAGCATCAATCATAACAGAAAAGCCTCTGATTGGGTACTTTTATACTGTCGCGCCAGACAACTACGCATCTCATTATCCATGACTGGCTGATGCAATTTACTTCAGCATTTCAGGCCAGTCAATAGCCCGAGACATTGCATCAGATTCGTAGTAGATACCAAAGCCTCTCAAAATTGGGGGAGTTGAACATCTTATCTTTTAACATGGAAAATATACAAATAAATTCAAGTGGACAAATAGTGGAAGGTTTAAACCTAAATTACATTTTGAATGATTGGAGGCCTATCTCTAGAATATAAGGAATGAGCCAAATCAGAGTGTTCCTGAGGGACTTGTTTGGATCGTGTGTATGGTAGACTATACATGGGGGCTTATTAATGTGCCTGTGACATCAGAGTGCGCTTCCTCTGCGTCATGCATATTGGTTTTACACCGGGACCACGGGGCAGTACTGTAACCTAGCCTACTGTATACTCAGCTCAAATATCCAATGGCACGAACCAAGGCCAACACCACGTACTTGTATCCTCCTTCCCTCTTTCCTGTTTCACTCAGCCAGGTGTAAAAGCCACGTTGCACTCCAATGATATAAGTCTATGGTTCACTCTAGGCTGTGGGCTAGACATTGTTCAAACCTGCCTAGACAAGTAGCCTATCGGTCTACTCTAATGTACAGGATGTGCCTTTCTTCACACTGTACTGTACTTCATTGCTGCAAGCACCATGAAACTGATGAGAATAACTGTCTGGACTAGGTCTGGACTAGGTCAAGACTAGGTCTGGACTAGGTCAAGACTAGGTCAAGACTAGGTCTGGACTAGGTCAAGACTAGGTCTGGACTAGGTCTGGACTAAGTCAAGACTAGGTCTGGACTAGGTCTGGACTAGGTCAAGACTAGGTCAAGACAAGGTCAAGACTAGGTCTGGAGTAGGTCAAGACTAGGTCAAGACTAGGTATGGACTAGGTCAAGACTAGGTCTGGTCTGGAGTAGGTCAAGACTAGGTCAAGACTAGGTATGGACTAGGTCAAGACTAGGTCAAGACTAGGTCTACTAGGTCAAGACTAGGTCAAGACTAGGTCTGGACTAGGTCAAGACTAGGTCTGGACTAGGTCAAGACTAGGTCTGGACTAGGTCAAGACTAGGTCTGGACTAGGTCAAGACTAGGTCAAGACTAGGTCTGGACTAGGTCAAGACTAGGTCAAGACTAGCTTAAATGAAAACAAAAGCCATGTTAGTTACTATAGTCGATCCATGAGTTGTATCAAGCAGGAGAATCTTAATACTAGATTATATATAAATAGCTTGGCATTAGCTGGTGTGATACGATTCAGACCTCTGTGTAAGCTGTTTATTATAAGTCTACTGTGTACAAGCCTTTCCTCTGACCAGTGTCAGAGATTTACACCGAGTGGACAAATCATTAAGGACACCTGCTATTTCCGTGCCATAGACTGACCAGGTGAATCCAGGTGAAAGCTATGATCCCTTATTGATGTCACTTGTTAAATCCACTTCACTCAATGTAGATGAAAGGGAGGAGACAGGTTAAAGAAGGATTTTAAAGCTTTGAGACATGGATTGTGTCTGTGTGCCATTCAGAGGGTGACTGGGCAAGACAAAAAATTGAAGTGCCTTTGAACGGGGTAGTAGGTGCCAGGCGCATCGGTTTGTGTCAAGAACTGCAACACTGCTAGATTTTTCATGCTCAATAGTTTTCTGTGTGTATCAAGAATGGTCCACCACCCAAAGGACATTCAAGCCAACTTGACACAACTGTGGGAAGCTTTGGAGTCAACATGGACCAGCATCCCTGTGGAACGCTTTCCACACCTCGTTTGTACACTCAATGTAAATCTCCTAACACACCAGTCATGCCTTTGAAGGAATTGAGTCAGATCCATCCACTTCCTCTCAATGTCCTGTATAAGCCTAGTTCAGGGTTGGTTTGCCGCATTCGCTCTTCACAAAGGTCCGCACTTTAAATGTATTATATTTTCACCCCAACAACATAGTCCATTGCCTGACGGTCTAGCTTTCGTTGACCGTCATCATGCTGGACAGAGGAAAGAGACTGTAAATGTAGGTTCATTGAAATTTCTACTCAATTTTGATTGGGTTTTAATGTCAAATTGAGATTGTTCCCCCCCTCCAATTAAGTTCACATAGTAATGCCTACCTAATGAAGGAATATTAAATCAAGGAATATTCCTTGAATATTTATTGATTCAATTATTTTCTTAGTGTTTCAGATACATACACTGCATTTGAAAAGTATTCAGACCCCTTGACTTTTTCGACATTTTGTTATGTTACAGCCTTATTCTAAAATGGATTAAATAGTTTTCCCCCTCATCAATCTACACACAATTCCCCATAAGCAAAAAATGGTTTTTAGAAATGTTTGCAAATGTATAAAAAATAAACAACTGAACTATCACATTTACATAATTATTCGGACCCTTTATTCAGTACTTTGTTGTAGCACCTTTGGCAGCAAATACAGCCGTGACTCTTTTTTCTCCCATTCTTCTCTGCAGATCCTCTCAAGCTCTGTCAGTTTGGATGGGGAGATGTTCAATCAGGTTAAAGTCCGGGCTCTGGCTGGGCCACTCAAGGACATTCAGAGACTTATCTCGAAGCCACTCCTGCGTTGTCTTGGCTGTGTGCTTAGGGTTGTTGTCCTGTTGGAAGGTGAACATTCACCCCCCAATCTGAGTTCATGAGCCAGCTGTAACAGGTTTTCATCAAGGATCTCTGTACTTTGTTCCGTTCATCTTTCCCTCGATCCTGACTAGTCTCCCAGTCCCTGCCGCTGAAAAACATTCCCACAGCATGATGCCGCCACCACCATGCTTCGCCGTAGGGATGGTGCCAGGTTTCCTCCAGTCGTGACAATTGGCATTCAGGCCAAAGATTGCAATCTTGGTTTCATCCGACCAGAGAATTTTGTTTCTCATCTTCTGAGAGTCTTTAGGTGCCCTTTGGTAAACTCCAATCGGGCTGTCATGTGCCTTTTAATGAGGAGTGGCTTCTGTCTGGCCACTCTACCATAAAGGCCTGGTGGAGTGCTGCAGAGATGGTTGTCCTTCTGGAAGGTTCTCCCATGTCCAGAGAGGAACTCTAGAGCTCTGTCAGCGTGACCATCGGGTTCTTGGTCACCTCCCTGACCAAGGCCCTTTCTCCCCTGATTGCTCAGTAGAAAGGCTTGATGGTTCCAAATGTCTTCCATTTAGGAATGTGTTCTTGGGGACCTTCCCTGCTGCAGACATTTTTTTTGGTACCCTTCTCCAGATTGGTGCCTCGACACATTCCTGTTTGGGAGCTCTACGGACAATTCCTTCGAACTCATGGCTTTTTTTTTTGCTCTGACTGTCAACTGTGGGATCTTATATAGACAGAATTTTGACTCCAATCAAGTTGAAGAAACATCTGAAGGATGATCAATGGAAACAGGATGTACCTGAGCTCATAGCAAAGGATCTGAAAACCTATGCAAATTAGGTATTTCTGTTTAAAAAATATATAAAATAGCAAAAATGTCTAAAAACCTGTTTTTATTTTGTCATTATGGGGCATTGTGTGTAGAATGAAGAGGGGAAAAAATGTATTTAATCCATTTTAGAATAAGGCTGTAACGTAGCAAAATGTTGAAAAGGGGAAGGGGTCTGAATACTTTCTGAATGCACGGTAAATGTGAATGTCTCCCTCTTAATCCCACTATTATGTTGTTATTCAGTTAAGTTGATAAGGGCCAGGAACACTGATGTAAACCTGAAAGCTGAAGGCCAGAGAGAGAGAGAGAGAGAGAGAGAGAGAGAGAGAGAGAGAGAGAGAGAGAGAGAGAGAGAGAGAGAGAGTTTTTCTTGTCAGTAGAATACACTGTTACTCATGACTTGGAAAAGTTAACCAAAGCAACACAAGGTACCTTGAGCTCATCAAGCCCTGGTTAGAACAATTCCCATTGGTTGGCCTATTTCCATGTTTATCAGTCATTGGAGATTTGTAACATATTGTAATCTGCAATGCTGACAAATGCACACAAAGCATTCCCTACTGCTGGCCCACTTTAAGAGCAAAGTCAAGCAACACTTGACCACTCTAAACCAGGAAAGGCTACGATTGCTGTCTCCTTTAGGATCTGTTCTGGGTCAAGGTCAGGGGTCAGTGGGACAGAGCAGAGCAATGTAGGTGGTACAGGACCAAAAGTGGGCACGAATCCAGGTGGACCCTACCTCACATGCACATCGCTGAACAGTATGATATTTCTCCATAGTATTTTTTAAAAAGACAACAGTTGCTGTCTCGTTTAGGGGTCTGGTCTGACCAAAACATTCCTTGCTGCTTCACGGTCTTGGGTTAGTAGGACAGCACCAAGTGGCTTAGGATCCAGATGGCCTCAACTCACTGACATTGCCAACTACTTTAATTACTTTTTCATTGGCAAGATAAGCAAACTTAGGGATGACATGCCAGCAACAAACGCTGACACTACACAACCAAGTATATCGGACCAAATTATGAAAGACAAGAATTGTAATTTTGAATTCTGTAAAGTCAGTGTGGAAGAGGTGAAAAAATGATTGCTGTCTATCAACAATGACAAGCCACCTGGGTCTGACAATTTGGATGGAAAATGACTGAGGATAATAGTGGACGACATTGCCACTCCTATTTGCCACATCTGCCATTTAAGCCTACTAGAGAGCGTGTGCCCTCAGGCCTGGAGGGAGGATAAAGTAATTCCGCTACCCAAGAATAGTAAAGACCCCTTTACTGGCTCAAATAGCCGACCAATCAGCCTGTTACCAACCCTTAGTAAACCAGATACAATGCTATTTCACAGTAAACAAATTGACAACAGGCTTTCAGCACGCATAGAGAAGGACACTGAACAAGCACAGCACTTACACAAATGACTGATGATTGACTGAGAGAAATTGATGATAAAATGATTGTGGGGGCTGTCTTGTTAGACTTCAGGGCAGTTTTTGACATTATCGATCATAGTCTGCTACTGGAAAAACATATGTGTTATGGCTTTACACCCCCTGCTATAATGTGGATAAAGAGTTACCTGTCTAACAGAACACAGAGGGTGTTCTTTAATGGAAGCCTCTCAAACATAAGGAATTCCCAGGAATTCCCCAGGGTAGCTGTTTAGGCCCCTTGCTCTCTATGTATGTGGACGACTCAACACTACACACGTCAGCTACTACAGCGACTGAAATGACTGCAACACTTAGCTGCAGTTAGTTTCAGAGTGGATGGCAAGGAATAAGTCAGTCATAAATATTTCCTAAACTTAAACCATTGTGTTTGGGACAAATCATTCACTAAACCCAAAACCTCAACTACATCTCGTAATGAATCATGTGCAAATTGATCAAGTTGAGGTGATTAAACTGCTTGGAGTAACCCTGGTTGGTAAACTGTCATGGTCAAAACATATTGATTCGACAGTAGTTAAGATGGGAGAAGTAATAATAATAAATAAAGCGATAAAAGCCATAATAAAGCGCTGGTCTACCTTCTTAACAACACTATCAACAAGGCAGGTCCTACAGGCCCTAGTTTTGTCACACCTGGACTACTGTTCAGTCGTGTGGTCAGGACCCATAAAGAGGGACTTAGGAAAATTGCTGTTGGCATTGAACAGGGCAGCACAGCTGGCCCTTAAATATACACAGAGAGCTAACATAAATTACATGCATGTCAATCTCCCCTGGATCAAAGTGGAGGAGAGATTGATTTCATCACTACTTGTTTTCGTAAGAAGTGTTTACAAGATGAATGTACCGAGCTGTCTGTTTAAACTACTAGCACACAGCTCTGACACCCATACAGTACATACCCCTCAAGACATGCCACCAGAGGTCTGTTTAAACTACTAGCACACAGCTCTGACACCCATACAGTACATACCCCTCAAGACATGCCACCAGAGGTCTGTTTAAACTACTAGCACACAGCTCTGACACCCATACAGTACATACCCCTCAAGACATGCCACCAGAGGTCTCTTCACAATCCCCAAGTCCAGAACAGACTATGGGAGGTGCACAGTCCTACATAGAGCCATGACTATATTCCACATCAGGCAACTGATGCAAGCAGTAGAATCAGATTTTTGGGCCTGAGGGCCACACACTTAGTGTGTTGTCCATTATGTAATGAATGTATTGTAATGTTTTTAAAATTGTATAACTGCCTTAATTCTGCCAGACCCCACGAAGAGTAGCTGCTGCCTTGGTAGCAGCTAATGGGGATCCATAATAAACCCCAGGAAGAGTAGCTGCTGCCTTGGCAGGAACTAATGGGGATTCATAATAAACCCCAGGAAGAGTAGCTGCTGCCTTGGCAGGAACTAATAGGGATCCATAATAAACCCCAGGAAGAGTAGCTGCTGCCTTGGCAGGAACTAATGGGGATCCATAATAAACCCCAGGAAGAGTAGCTGCTGCCTTGGTAGGAACTAATGGGGATTCATAATAAACCCCAGGAAGAGTAGCTGCTGCCTTGGCAGGAACTAATAGGGATCCATAATAAACCCCAGGAAGAGTAGCTGCTGCCTTGGCAGGAACTAATGGGGACCCATAATAAACCCCAGGAAGAGTAGCTGCTGCCTTGGCAGGAACTAATGGGGATCCATAATAAACCCCAGGAAGAGTAGCTGCTGCCTTGGCAGGAACTAATGGGGATCCATAATAAACCCCAGGAAGAGTAGCTGCTGCCTTGGCAGGAACTAATGGGGATCCATAATAAATACAAATACAAAACTCACCTGTTTGTATCCCTGGGATGGTGTTTCTGGTAGGATTCAGACGGCCTCACCTGTTCTATCCCTGGGATGGTGTTTCTGGTAGGATTCAGACGGCCTCACTTGTTGTATTCCTGGGATGTAATGTGACTGAACTGGTTGTTTATAATACAGTTAATATCAGAGATAAAGATCTGAAATAGGGACATGACTTTGTTGATCTCTCCTCAATGATGTAAAACCCAACTTTAAGATTATTGAAGCAATAGGATAGCATATGCATATTCTGTTTCTTGATAGAAAACAACACTGAACCATAAGGAATAAGTTCATCACCTGTGCACAACAGAGTTGCTTGACTGTACTGACGGTCAGGGAGCGTTTTACCGACACCTAGTGTTAATCAGTGGAACTACAACCACAGATTAAAAAGGCCAGCTGAATGCACCTGGGCCCGATTCAGATTTAGGAAACTACACATTTCTTATACACGCCTTTCCTACACATTTCTCAGTAGTTGGTATTTAGACTTATCTTATGCAGGTGTATAACGAGTTCTGCAGGCGTGGTTCTCTTGCGAGCGCTGAATAAATGTAATTCAACAGCTGAAAACCTTCCCACTTGCTGGCCACACGGATTTTCTGGTGGAGTTTTCATTGAATATGGTTTTCAGTACACTTATCTTAAGACATTCCTTTAAGTACAATGTAGCTTTCATTTGAATTTTGTCGACAGACTAGAATACATCGAGAGAGAGAACACGGATTCAGAAAATAGGGGATCAATTAAAGAAACAGTTAAATATATATATGTTTATTTGAAATATATGTTTCAACACCAACTGGTGGATAAAAAAACACTCTGATCATGTAGATTTTTGGGGTTATGAAAGTATGTATGAATCAGAAAAAAATAAACATTTTGGAGAGGCTTTAAATAAATATATTGATGAATCAAAAATACATTGGTTTTTATTCATTCAGAAAATGTCCACATTCAGTTCTGTAACCATGGTAATGTTGGAAGATTAGTGTACATAGAATTATACTAGGGAGAATAGTGTACACTTGTAGGCTATACCCTCGTCTGTTGCCTGCGCTAACCATGGAACTGTGTGATGACATGGCTAAGTGTTGGCGCCATGCGTCGGGTTTAAACTGTTACAGCTTGGTCTGCGCTCCGCTACATTCCCTTTGTATGCAACTTAACTCGGGTCGGAATCAGGGCCCAGCTGCCCAGGAGAAGAAGGCTCTGACTGTAGCACTCAATTGGCAACACACTGCACTGTGAGACATGGGCAACACACTGCACTGTGAGACATGGGCAACACACTGCACGGCACTGTGAGACATGGGCAACACACTGCACTGTGAGACATGGGCAACACACTGCACTGTGAGACATGGGCAACACACTGCACTGCACTGTGAGACATGGGCAACACACTGCTGCACTGTGAGACATGGGCAACACACTGCACACTGTGAGACATGGGCAACACACTGCAAGGCACTGTGAGACATGGGCAACACACTGCACTGCACTGTGAGACATGGGCAACACTGCACTGCACTGTGAGACTGGGCACTGTGAGACATGGGCAACACACTGCACACTGTGAGACATGGGCAACACACTGCACTGCACTGTGAGACATGGGCAACACACTGTACTGCATGTGAGACATGGGCAACACACTGCACTGTGAGACATGGGCAACACACTGCACTGCACTGTGAGACATGGGCAACACACTGTACTGCACTGTGAGACATGGGCAACACACTGCACTGTGAGACATGGGCAACACACTGCACTGTGAGACATGGGCAACACACTGCACTGCACTGTGAGACATGGGCAACACACTGCACTGCACTGTGAGACATGGGCAACACACTGCACTGCACTGTGAGACATGGGCAACACACTGCACGGCACTGTGAGACATGGGCAACACACTGTACTGCACTGTGAGACATGGGCAACACACTGCACTGTGAGACATGGGCAACACACTGTACTGTGAGACATGGGCAACACACTGCACTGTGAGACATGGGCAACACACTGCACTGTGAGACATGGGCAACAAACTGTACTGCACTGTGAGACATGGGCAACACACTGTACTGCACTGTGAGACATGGGCAACACACTGCACTGTGAGACATGGGCAACACACTGTACTGTGAGACATGGGCAACACACTGCACTGCACTGTGAGACATGGGCAACACACTGCACGGCACTGTGAGACATGGGCAACACACTGCACTGTGAGACATGGGCAACACACTGCACTGTGAGACATGGGCAACACACTGCACTGTGAGACATGGGCAACACACTGCACTGTGAGACATGGGCAACAAACTGTACTGCACTGTGAGACATGGGCAACACACTGTACTGCACTGTGAGACATGGGCAACACACTGTACTGCACTGTGAGACATGGGCAACACACTGTACTGCACTGTGAGACATGGGCAACACACTGCACTGCACTGTGAGACATGGGCAACACACTGCACTGTGAGACATGGGCAACACACTGCACTGTGAGACATTTCTACGTATTTATGTTTGATATTTCTAGAACGATTAGTGTTTTTCTTTCATTCATACCATTACATGCCTTTGTGCTTTTGTCAAAACATTTTATTTTCCTTATTGTTCTGTTTTGGTGGTTTGTTACTTGGCTTTTGTACTTGTTGTGTAAAACCATTGTTTATGACTGTGTCTAAACAGAATTCCTTCAATGAGCAAGACAATATTGCCAACGGAATTTCAATCTCCATGTATGGGGATCTCTTGAGAATATGACATGCCACATATTTAGGGTTACGTAAAGAGATAGAACAGGAGATTGTCAGAAACCATGCTTCCTCATTCCCAACCAATGACATCAACACAAAGATCTTTGTGCTTTTGTCAAAACAGAATAAATCCTTATTGTTCTGTTTTGGTGGTTTGTTTCCCTTCCCGGCTTTTGTGTACTTGTTGTGTAAAACCATTGTTTATGACCTGTCTAAACAGAATTCCTTCAGAACAGTAAGAGCTGAATAATCACAGGAATTTCAAATGGATGTGGATCTCTTGAGAATATGACCAGAGCCCTATTTAGGGTTACTAAAGAGATAGCACTACTATTGACCAGAGCCCTATTCCCAATCTATGACATCAACACAAAGCCCTATTTTCCCTAAACAGAATAAATCTATTGATTAGAGCACTTCCCGTATTTGTGTGCACTACTGTTTCCAGCCCTATTCCCTATCTAGTGCACTACTGTAGAGCCAGAGCCCTATTCCCTATCTAGTGTTCACTACTATAGACAGAGCCCTATTCCCTATCTAGTGCACTACTATAGACCAGAGCCCTATTCCCTATCTAGTGCACTACTATAGACAAGAGCCCTATTCCCTATCTAGTGCACTACTATAGACAAGAGCCCTATTCCCTATCTAGTGCACTACTATTGACCAGAGCCCTATTCCCTATCTAGTGCACTACTATTGACCAGAGCCCTATTCCCTATCTAGTGCACTACTAGACCAGAGCCCTATTCCCTAAATAGTGCACTACTATTGACCAGAGCCCTATTCCCTATCTAGTGCACTACTGTAGACCAGAGCCCTATTCCCTATCTAGTGCACTACTATAGACCAGAGCCCTATTCCCTATCTAGTGCACTACTATTGACCAGAGCCCTATTCCCTATCTAGTGCACTACTATAGACCAGAGCCCTATTCCCTATATAGTGCACTACTATTGACCAGAGCCCTATTCCCTATATAGTGCACTACTATTGACCAGAGCCCTATTCCCTATCTAGTGCACTACTATAGACCAGAGCCCTATTCCCTATATAGTGCACTACTATAAACCAGAGCCCTATTCCCTATCTAGTGCACTACTGTAGACCAGAGCCCTATTCCCTAAATAGTGCACTACTATTGACCAGAGCCCTATTCCCTATATAGTGCACTACTATAAACCAGAGCCCTATTCCCTATATAGTGCACTACTATTGACCAGAGCCCTATTCCCTATATAGTGCACTACTATAGACCAGAGCCCTATTCCCTATATAGTGCACTACTATTGACCAGAGCCCTATTCCCTATATAGTGCACTACTATTGACCAGAGCCCTATTCCCTATATAGTGCACTACTTTAGACCAGAGCCCTGTGGAACCCTATTCCCTATCTAGTGCACTACTTTAGACCAGAGCTCTGTGGAACCCTATTCCCTATATAGTGCACTACTTTAGACCAGAGCTCTGTGGAACCCTATTCCCTATATAGTGCACTACTTTAGACCAGAGCCCTGTGCGCAGTACAAGTCAATATGGTGCCATTTGGAATTCAGATCTGCGATCTCAGGGAGAGATGCGTGAGAAAAGCGATTGGCCTCCGCCGGCATGTTCTGCATTTGTTTTAATCAGGCAGGAAGTAGGAAGTGATGTCACTAGGTCACAAACAGGATGCTGTGATTATAATACAATGAGAATGTTTGGCCACATTATGGAGACCCAGAGGCCAGAGGCCAGAGGCCAAGCCCTTTTAGTACTGTGTGTGTGTACTGTGTGTGTGTACTGTGTGTGTGTCTACTGTGTGTACTGTGTGTGTACTGTGTGTGTGTGTGCCTGAGTGTTCGAGTGTGCATATGAGAGAGAGAAAAACTGTTTAGGTGTGTGTGAATACTGTATGTATTGTAAGTGTGTCTATGAGAATGTGTGTGTGTGTGTGTGTGTGTGTGAGTAAGTCCGTGTGTGAGAGGAGAGAGGGTTCCACAGTCCCTCGGTGCGGGCGGGCAGTTGTCAGGGTAACAGGTAGAACGCTGTGTGTGAGCAGTGGCAGTAGAAGGTTTTACCAGATGACTAATGGCTGTGATAGGGGTTTTTCCTCTCGGTCTGGCCAGGGAAACATCCCTCTCTACACCTAGTGATCCAGGCTGATTCTATTCCATCCTCTTTGACCACACGTCAACAGGATGTCTGCCTCCCCAATGGCACCCTACTCTCTAGATCAGTGGCTCTCAAAATCCTGTTGGGGGGCGCACCAGACGTTTCACAATTCTGTTGTAGTTCTGAACTAACTCACCTGGTCACAGGCTTGATGATTAGTTGACAATTTGAATCAGGTGTGATAGCCGTGGAATAGTTAAGCGCCTGGGGCTCCCCGAGGAGAGTGTCGTTACTCTCCTTTCAGCTGTGGCGTTACTATCATTCAGCTGTGTCGTTACTCTCCTTTCAGCTGTGTCGTTACTATCATTCAGCTGTGTCATTACTATCATTCAGCTGTGTCGTTACTCTCCTTTCAGCTGTGTCGTTACTATCATTCAGCTGTGTCATTACTATCATTCAGCTGTGTCATTACTCTCCATTCAGCTGTGTCGTTACTATCATTCAGCTGTGTCATTACTATCATTCAGCTGTGTCGTTACTATCATTCAGCTGTGTCATTACTATCATTCAGCTGTGTCATTACTATCATTCAGCTGTGTCATTACTATCATTCAGCTGTGTCATTACTATCATTCAGCTGTGTCGTTACTATCATTCAGCTGTGTCATTACTATCATTCAGCTGTGTCATTACTATCATTCAGCTGTGCCATTACTATCATTCAGCTGTGTCATTACTCTCCAGTCAGCTGTGTCATTCTCCATTCAGCTGTGTCATTACTCTACATTCAGCTGTGTCATTACTCTCCTTTCAGCTGTGTCATTACTCTCCTTTCAGCTGTGTCATTACTATCATTCAGCTGTGTCATTACTATCATTCAGCTGTGTCATTACTATCATTCAGCTGTGTCATTACTATCATTCAGCTGTGTCATTACTATCATTCAGCTGTGTCATTACTCTCATTCAGCTGTGTCATTCTCCATTCAGCTGTGTCGTTACTCTACATTCATCTGTGTCATTCTCCATTCAGCTGTGTCATTACTCTCCAGTCAGCTGTGTCATTACTATCATTCAGCTGTGTCATTACTCTCCATTCAGCTGTGTCATTACTATCATTCAGCTGTGTCGTTACTATCATTCAGCTGTGTCATTACTATCATTCAGCTGTGTCGTTACTATCATTCAGCTGTGTCATTACTATCCATTCAGCTGTGTCATTACTATCATTCAGCTGTGTCATTACTATCATTCAGCTGTGTCGTTACTATCATTCAGCTGTGTCATTACTATCATTCAGCTGTGTCATTACTATCATTCAGCTGTGTCATTACTATCATTCAGGGCCAACTCTGAACTACCTTGAGATCTATTCGTCTGAACTTTTCCTACAAATCTCCCATTGACAACATCTGAACATGATTTATAATGAGAGACTGCATGAGTTAATCCAAGTTATATGAACACGGATCTCAAAGTCTCTAAAGCATGATGTTAGCCAGCTGAATGAGCTGTCGCATGAGGAGAGGATGCCAACTTCACTCTCTCAACGTCCCAACCCCTTGACTTGCTTGAAAGGTGAGGCCAATTTTACACTCCCAGACTCTCGATTCACAGACTCTCGAGTGGATTTGATGAAATCAATTAAACTTTGAATGTTAATCTCTTCTCTGGCCATTTACATCCCAAATGGCACCCTATTCCCTAAATAGTGCACTACTTTCAACCAGAGACCAATGGGCCATGGTCAAACGTAGTGCACTAAATAGGAAATATGGGGCCATTTGGGATGCATACTATGTTTGCAAACATTTGGCACAATGGGGGCTAGCAAGCTACAATGTGTAACCTCTCTCTGGGATCAACTTTAACCTCTGACCCTTGACCTATAAGGTGTAACCTCTCTCTGGGATCACCTTTAATCTCTGACCCCTGACCTATAAATGGTGACCTCTGGGCTTCTCCTGATGTTCCTCCACGGTTCCTGTATATGTGTGTGTGTGTGTGGCTGTGTGCGTATGTGAGACCCAGGCAATACCAGGCATGAGCCCCACAGAGGAGCCAGATTGTGCACTCTGACAGGTCCATACATTTTTTTGACATAGTGCCCAAGGCAAGGCAGGGGGATTTTTTAATGATATTTCTCTTTATAGCGAACTTAACCTACTGCCTTCCATCTGGGCTGCTCCCCCTCCCTAAACACATTCACAGCCCCAAAACCAGGCCTTCTACATGAAGGGCTTTTTTAGGACGTCTGTGTGTGTGTGTGTGTGTGTGTGTGTGGAGGGGGTGTGAGGTGGATAGGTTGACCTTAACCCTGAAGGGGAGTCGGTGGCCTATGGCTGCCTGAAAGTGTGTGTGTTTTAATGGGCTCTGTGGTCTAGTCTGCTCTGTGTGTGTGTGTGTGTGTGTGTGTGTGTGTGTGTGTGTGTGTGTGTGTGTGTGTGTGTGTGTGTGTGTGTGTGTGTGTGTGTGTGTGCTGCGTAGTGCATGCAGGGCAAGAGGCTTGGCATATGCCACTGTTTTTATGGCAGAGCCGGGTCTCACCCCGCAAACCGCGGCATCTGCTTGGCTGAGCTCTTTGTTAGGGAGGGTGTGTGTGTGTGTGTTCGGCTGAGCGCTCTCTGTTAGGGAGGGTGTGTGTGTGTGTGTGTGTGTATGTTTGGCTGAGCTCTTTCTATTAGGGAGGGTGTGTTTGTGTGTGTGTTTGGCTGAGCTCTCTCTCTCTTAGAGAGGGTGTGTGTGTATGTGGAGGTGTAAGGGGGTCTTTTCAGCCCCTCGGCTGTTTTTGTTTCACCATTGCCAGCTCGAGGGGGTAACCGTGGAAACAGACTTGAATTTCAAGCCAATTTAGGAGAACAAAAGAGAGAGGAGGGAGGGGTCAGGTGGAGCAGCTTGTGCATGTGTACTTGTGTAGGGTGTGGGGTTGGGGGAGCCTGAGGGGGGTTTCATATAGCCAGCTCCATATCTGGTTAAGTTACTGTATATAGCCAGCTCCAAATCTGGTTAAGTTACTGTAAATAGCCAGCTCGATAAGTTACTGTAAATAGGCAGCTCAATAAGTTACTGTAAATAGCCAGCTCCATATCTAGATAAATTACTGTTAATAGCCATCTCCATATCTAGATAAGTTACTGTAAATAGCCAGCTCGATAAGTTACTGTAAATAGCCAGCTCGATAAGTTACTGTAAATAGCCAGCTCCATATCTGGTTAAGTTAATGTATATAGCCAGCTCCATATCTGGTTAAGTTACTGTAAATAGCCAGCTCCATATCTAGATAAGTTACTGTAAATAGCCAGCTCCATATCTGGTTAAGTTACTGTAAATAGCCAGCCCCATAAGTTACTGTAAATAGCCAGCTCCACAATTTACTGTAAATATCCAGCTCCATATCTAGATAAGTTACTGTAAATAACCAGCTCCATATCTGGTTAAGTTACTGTAAATAGCCAGCTCCATATCTGGTTAAGTTACTGTAAATAGCCAGCTCCATATCTAGATAAGTTACTGTATATAGACAGCTCCATGTGTAGGTAAGTTACTTTCTAGAATCAGCGTTTAGTTGTTGTCACGTTTGGTAAGGTTGTTGACTGTGTGTTTCAGATGAGTTAGAGAATGTAGGTTTTGTGTACGGTCAAGTCTAACAGTTTGGATCGTTCTATCCATAGAGTTACATACAGTGCCTTGCGAAAGTATTCTGCCCCCTTGAACTTTGCGACCTTTTGCCACATTTCAGGCTTCAAACATAAAGATATAAAACTGTATTTTTTTGTGAAGAATCAACAACAAGTGGGACACAATCATGAAGTGGAACGACATTTATTGCATATTTCAAACTTTTTTAACAAATCAAAAACGGAAAAATTGGGCGTTCAAGGGGGCCGAATACTTTCGCAAGGCACTGTATTAGAAATGGTATGTACTCTGTGATGTAATGGGATGTCTGTGGTTCTACCGCACCCTTTAATCAAATGTATAATCACTTTGGTGAAAAACAATGGAAGAAACAGCATCAGTAATATTTTCTTCATTAATAAAACCACCACAAAAAAAAAAAAATCTCACTTTTCATTCACTGGCATATAAATTATTAACAATTATTAACAAGGAATTAAAATGTTTTATTCTTCAGAAGTCTGGTCCTTATATACAAAATAATATTATAAAACATATAAAGAGCAGTTGTAGCATTCATCAATATTTAAATTAAACTCTGGAAATAATCATCATTTAATATTTTTTTTTTTACATTATTGGTTCTGTAATTTCAGAAAGTCATTATAGGCAGGCAGTGGTATGACAGTGTCTTTTAGGAATCCTTTTGTGTCTCTTTAGTGCAGGGCTGTTATTGTCTATGTCCCAAATTACACCCTACGTCCTTACTTAGTGCACTACTTTTAACCAGAGCTCATAAGCCTCTGGTCAAAAGTAGTGCACTACTATATAGGAAATAGAGTGCCATTTGGGACAGAGATTATTGTAAATATAAATTTATCCGTCGGTTCCCTTCCTGTTTTCTTGGACTACTGCTGGCACAGAACTGAGTATTACGCTTCTGTGATTTATTTGTTGCGTCTTAAATGAATATATCCTATTTAGTGCACACAACCTCCAAATTACTGTTGATTCAAAAAGTGTATTTTCCACCTCTGTTTTTATTTTTGTAGGTCAAATGCTCCATGAAGAGACAAGGGTTTCGTTTTTTTAGCATCCAAACACACTCTTTTAGGCTTCTAGTAAACTTTTCACCATCTTGCATGAAATGGAAAAGTCCGGAAAAGTCCAACCAAGTATTTTTTGTTTCTAGAGATTGAACGATGAGACGTTTGTTTGTTCAGTCAAGAGATTCATCGTTCTCGTTGTGTTCGTTGTGGTTGTGGTTTCGACTGCTGGTCGGTCGTGGCGGTCAGTGGGTGATCTTCATTGAGTTCCACCCTGGACCCTGCATAGCAGGTCAATGATCCTGGCTAGGGGTTAAAGATCAGTCTAATCTCAGGCACCTCCATTTTGATTAGTTGGCTGTCGTGAGTCACCACGATTACCCTTGGAGATAAGTCAAGGGTCAACTGAGGGATCAGGGTTCAACTACGAGCTACGGACATTTTTCCTGTTTCACCTACTCTCTCCTCCAATCGCTGCCAAGGACGGATGAGTTCAGTTCAGGTTCATTGTTTTTGCTTAATAATGACACTCTACCAGTCCCCTCCACACCCAGTGCAGTTCAGTCAGTCATTTAACAGTTCATTTAACCATTTGTTCCCAGAAGTTAATAGGTCCATGACTGTGAACTGTACACATTTTGTATACAAACACTCGGTCAATGTTAAAGTTCAGTAAAGTTCAGTCTAGAGTGTTCATTTTTTCATTTTTCACGGAGGAGAGATTCCGCTCTCTTCTCTGTCTCTCTGTTTTTCTCCATGGTCCCGTCTCTGTTTTTCTCCATGGTCCCGTCTCTCTGTTTTTCTCCATGGTCCCGTCTCTCTATTGCTCCAGTGCAGCAGTGACATCAGAAACAGATCTTCAGTCTCTCCTCAGGTTCTTTGTAAACAATCCAGAAAAATATTTTCTGCCTTTGATTGCCTTTCTCCTCTGCCTTCTTGCTCCCTCGCTTTTCTAGCTCACACAGCTTTATACCTGGGAGGAAGAGAAGATGAAAAGGTTAGAGGTCAGCTGTGAGGACTGGGGAAAACAGTGAGCCATCCTTCCCATTTTCTCTATGAACTGGGAAACTGCACGCATGTCCCAAGATAATAACACTCATATAAGCCAATCACAAAAGTTATGTAATCTATTCTTGCTGGTATACTATCGCCATTGTGTTTTGCTTGGCAACATCCTTCCTCAATTACACTCAGCACCTCAGTGTTAAAAGTCCAATATGCACCCATTTTTATCTCAATATCAAGTCATTTCTGTGTAATAATTAAGTACCTTAATGTGATTGTTTTCAATTAAAATGGTCAAAAAAAAAAAAGCTTCTTAGCGAAGGGAAATTTCTCAAGCAAGAACTTAGCTAGAATTGTCTGGGAGTGGTCTGAGTGGAAAAAGGAAAAACCCTAGAAATGAGCTATTATTGGCAGAGAGGTTTGAAACTTTTTTTATTTTTTATCTTATTGGTCTATTACCTAGTGTTGGTGTTGTCACCAGACAGGCCAAAACTTCCTCCCACTGAAACAAGCAGAAACTTCAGGCGGTCTTTTCAAACAGCTCTTACACTAAAAGAGTAGTATCATCATTTTCACAATTTCACAGTATTATTCCAAACTCATAGTGTGGAAATATACATAAAACATAGAAATCCCATTTTTTGACTCCACTGGGCCTTTAAGACATAGGGTTTGAGAGACACAGTAAAGTTGAAAAGGTATCAAAACCATATTCCTGTACTTGAAAAAAAACCTATCCCTTTCTTAGACCATCAAATTTTTCAGTTTGAAGGATAATGATTTGATACCCTTTTCTAGTTTAGAGAGAGCATTATAAGATTACTCCACCAGACAGTCCTATCAGAAAGTATTCATACCCCTTGACTTATTACACATTTTGTTGTGTTACAGCCTGAATTCAAAATTGATTAAATTGGGATTTTTTTGTTGTTGTCACTGTCGGGTGCTGTCTTTCGGATGCGACGTTAAACGGGTGTCCTGACTCTCTGTGGTAACTAAATATCCCATGGCACTTATCGTAAAAGTAGGGGTGTTAACCCCCGGTGTTCTCACTAAATTCCCAATCTGACCCTCATGGCCAACTAATCATCCCCAGCTTCCAATTGCCTCATTCACCCCCCCCCCTCCTCTCCCGTGTAACTATTCCCCAGGTCGTTGCTGTAAATGAGAATGCGTTCTCAGTCAACTTACCTGGTAAAATAAGGGTTTAAATAAATGAAAAATCTCACCCACCTACACACAATACCCAACAATGACAAAGTGAAAATATGTTAATTTTTTAAAGACAAAAGAAGTCAATACAGAAATATTTGCCCATTACCCCATTACTTTGCCCATTTTTCAAGCTCTGTCAAATTGGTTGTTGGATCATTGCTAGACAACAATTTTCAGGTCTTGCAATAGATTTTCAAGTAGATTTAAGTCAAAACTTGAATTCACCTGACAGCAGGACAATGACCTAAAACACAAGGTCAAATATACACTGGTATTGCAAGAAGGCAGTGAATGTTCCTGAGTGGCCGAGTTAATTAATCTCATAGTGTCTGGTGGAAAGTACAGTAAACCAGGTTTTCCATTAGGATTTCTCCTGTGCCATTATGTTTTTTTATTTTTATCCTGAATAACTCCCCAGTCCTTAACAATTACAAGCAAACCCATAACATGATGCAGCAACCACTATGCTTGAAAATATGGATATTGTTACTCAGTGATGTGTTGTGTTGGATTTGACCCAAACATAACACTTTGTATTCAGGACAAAAAGTTAATTGCTTTGCCACATTTTTTGCACTATTACTTTAGTACCTTGTTTCCAACAGGATGCATGTTTTGGAATATTTGTATTCTGTACAGGCTTCCTTCTTTTCACTCTGTCATTTAGGTTAGTATTGAGGAGTAACTATAATATTGTTGATGCATCCTCAGTTTTCTCCTTTCACAGCCATTAAACTCTGTAACTGTTTTAAAGTCACCTCATGGTGAAATCCCTGAGTAGTTTCCTTCCTCTCCAGGAACTGAGTTAGGAAGGATGCCTGTATCTTTGTAGTGACTGGGTGTGTTGATACACCATCCAACGTGTAATTAATAACTTCACCATGCTTCTCCATTACTGCACCTGTACATAGCCCACCTATAATTTAGCCCAAACAACTACCTCTTTCCCTAGTGTATTTAATTTATTTGTTTTGCTCCTTTGCACCCCATTATTTTTATTTCTACTTTGCACATTCTTCCATTGCAAATCTACCATTCCAGTGTTTTACTTGCTATATTGTATTTACTTTGCCACCATGGCCTTTTTTTGTCTTTACCTCCCTTATCTCACCTCATTTGCTCACATCGTATATAGACTTGTTTATACTGTATTATTGACTGTATGTTTGTTTTACTCCATGTGTAACTCTGTGTTGTTGTTAGTGTCGAACTGCTTTGCTTTATCTTGGCCAGGTCGCAATTGTAAATGAGAACTTGTTCTCAAATTGCCTACCTGGTTAAATAAAGGTGAAATAAAAAAAATGTAAAAAATAAATGCTCAAAGGGATATTCAATGTCTGCTTTTTTTTCGCCCATCTACCAATAGGAGCCCTTCTTTGCGAGACATTGGAAAACCTCCCTGGTCTTTGTGGTTGAATCTGTGTTTGAAATTCACTGCTCGACTGAGGGACCTTACAGATATGTGTTGTATGTGTGGGGGTACAGAGATGTACCCCCACATGTTAAACACTATTGCACACAGTCCATGCAATTTATGTGACTTGAAATGTTTACTCCTGAACTTATTTAGGCTTGCAAAGGGGTTGAATACTTACTGACTTAAAACATTTAATCTTGTAATTTTTTTATTAATTTGGAAAAACATAATTCCACTTTGACTTTGTAGGGTATTGTGTGGAGGCCAGTGATACAAAATCTCAATTGAATCCATTTTAAATTCAGGCTGTAAGACAACACAATGTGGAGAATGTCATGGGGTGTGAATGCTTTCTGAAGTCCCTGCTATATATATATATATATATAAAGGCCTACAGTATCTCGCCCTGTCTTATTTTGAAGGAAAATAATATGTGTAAAAAAAAAAAAAAAATGTGTAGAAAAAAAATGTGTAAAACCCCCCGAAACATCACCAACCATAAATATCATTGATACTATACTACTGTACAACTGACATGAAATACTTCAGATAAGTACTTTTTTTTGTTGCCGTTGTATTTTTCTCGTCTTACCTCTGTTGCTATGACGCACTCCCTCTTCTCTTCTCCTATAACAAAGACAGACTGGTAGATCTGAGAGTCTCGAGGGGAACATATCGTTGATATCCTACACTCCTCCTTTTCACTGCAAAAACACACAAGTCAACACACACTGTTAGCCTGTGTGTGTGTGTGTGTGTGTGTGTGTGTGTGTGTGTGTGTGTACCTGGAGGTGTACGTGTATATACAGTATGGGTACAGATGTAGGATCTTAATTTGTGCAAATTTGCTACAGAAGGAAAATAATCCTGCAGCGACAGGAAATGTGGATTATTATGTGGATTATATTTAATGGACATTTTTTGTTGTTGAGGCTGATACATTTTTTGTTAGGGTGACTCAAGTCTGAAATGTCAGAGTGGAAGTGACAAACTCAAATAGACTAAAAGTTTGCATTTCCTGCAATTCTCAGCAACATAAGAGTGATCAAATTAAGATCCTACAGCTATATGGGGTCTTCACGTCTACTCCCGCTCCTTCCCTCCTGCGTTCGATGTCGCCGGGATACTAACCACCGGTCCTGGCAATCATCATTACGCGCACCTGATCTTCATCATTACGCGCACCTGATCTTCATCATTACGCGCACCTGATCTTCATCATTACACGCACCTGAGCTTCATCATTACGCGCACCTGATCTTCATCATTACACGCACCTGAGCTTCATCATTACAGGGCACCTGAGCTTCATCATTACGCGCACCTGAACTTCATCATTACACGCACCTGAGCTTCATCATTATGCGCACCTAAGCTTCATCATTACGCGCACCTAAGCTTCATCATTACATCACACCTAGACTCCATTACCTCCCCTTTATCTGACACCCCCCTTAGGTTCCTTCCACAGGCAGTATTGTTTCTGTGTGTTCATATCTAGACGCTACTCCTACGTTGTATCGTTCCATGTTCTTTGTGATTTTAAACTGCTTCTCGACTCCCAGCATCTATGTTACAGGGAGGAGAGTAAGTGGTAGGGTTTAAACCGTTGCATTCAGGTCCTGGTGCGACTTACAAAATGAACGAGACCGTTTTTCTTCTCTCACAGTTAACAGAACAGACTTACAGCCTATAGAAATAATGTCCAGAACGCATGACCTTTCACCTTTCACACATGTACGGAAACAGTTTCCTGGAGTGTTAGTGTAGCAATGGTACCATGCGCTATAAGTAGCCTAGCCATAGGTCTCAAGGTATATCGCCATGTTTGTAGATCAAGATAGAAACCTTAATTTATAGAAACATGTACATTCTTTTACCTGTACATTCCACTCATCGGTATTTTCTCTTCTAAACACTTGTCGTAGATGTGATTTAGTCTTTTATCCTCTTGCGACTTATCATCCTTGAACTCCTTCGACTTTGCAGTACTATAGTCCAAGTGATAGTTCTTGTGGATGAAATTTGACTTCTCTGATTCGCAGTCCACCTCCAGTACAACCTTCTGATTGGTGTTCTTCAGCTGGGAGGCGGGGATAAGGTTATCCTTCTGTACGTCTGATAGGTTGTTCATGGTCTCCCGGTCTCCTCTGTCCCTGCCTATCTGCCTGTGGATGTGTCTTAGAGCCAACCCCACCATGCATAGCAGCACCAGAAACGCAACCAGCCCTACAGCCAGGGAAACTGCCGCCCACTGGAAGCCATCTTGGCTCTCTCCGTTGATCCTCTCACCACCGACTGGCAGGGTCACTGCAAAGAACTGACAGCGGGGTCCAGTGAAGCCGGCGGGACAGATACAGGTGGTGGGGGATTTCCCCGGTCCCCCTTCCCCGGTGCAGAGTCCTCCGTTGAGACAGGGGTGCATGGAGCACTCGTCCAGGATGCGGTCACAGTTTCGGCCGGCGTACCCCGGGGTGCAGGCACAGGTGTAGTCGTTGATGCGGTCCAGGCAGGTCCCTCCGTTGGTGCAGGGGTTACCGGCACACTCGTTGATGTTGATCTCGCAGCGCTGGCCTGTGAAACCAGAGCGACAGCTACACAGACGCACGCCACCATGGATCAAACACAGACCCCCTAGAGAGAGAGACACAGGGGTTCAGGGGTTTAGGGGATAGGGTTCAGGGGTCAGAGTTCAGGGGTCAGGGGTTAGGGTTCAGGGGTTAGGGTTCAGAGGTCAGGGTCTTACGCATGGGGGAGAGTACACAGTTTGCCATTATAGGCCCTGTCCGGAAACAACCCCTAGACGCTTGTGGAGGATTTGATAAGTTTAAACAATATTGTAATTGCTCCATCTTGCCCTCTGATAGGCTAGGTGGAATTTTCGCTATTGCTTACACATCTCCAATCGTCACACTACATTGTGAAGTCTCAGTAACCATCACATGGAGCAGAAGAACAAATCATACCATCCCTTTCATCACTAAACCACCATAATGAGCTGGAATGCTTATCCAAAAGGTCGACCTGACCCAAAACACAGGCCAATGAGCTTATCCAAAAGGTCAACCTGACCCCAAACACAGGCCAATGTGGATGTGATTGTGATATTTATTTGTCACATTATTTTCCTTTCTACTCAGTAAATCCAATAGTAAAGCTAACAGTACAGCTAACAGTACAGCTAACAGTACAGCTAACAGTAAAGCTAACAGTAAATCCAATAGTACAGCTAACAGTACAGCTAACAGTACAGCTAACAGCTAACATTAAAGCTAATAATAGTACAGCTAACAGTACAGCTAACAGTAAAGCTAACAGTAAATCCAATAGTACAGCTAACAGTACAGCTAACAGTACAGCTAACAGTACAGCTAACAGTACAGCTAACAGTAAAGCTAACAGACAGCTAACAGTAAAGCTAACAGTACAGCTAACAGTAAAGCTAACAGTACAGCTAACAGTAAAGCTAACAGTAAAGCCAATAGTAAAGCCAATAGTAAAGCCAATAGTAAAGCCAATAGTAAAGCTAACAGTAAAGCTGACAGTAAAGCTAACAGTAAATCCAACAGTAAAGCTAACAGCTAACATTAAAGCTAATAGTACAGCTAACCGTACAGCTAACCGTACAGCTAACCTTACAGCTAACATTAAAGCTAACATTAAAGCTAGCCGTACAGCTAACAGTACAGCTAACAGTACAGCGATGCAGGTTTGGGGTCAATTCGATTTAAAATCTAGTCAATTCAGGAAGTACACTGACATCCCAATTCCAATTGCAATTTTCTTCAATGGTTTGCAATTAGGAAAATATTGAATTGGAATGTACTTTCTGAATTGACTGCAATTAAAATATAATTGAGCCCAACCCTGCAGTGTTGGGTGACATTCCTGGAAGCTGACAAGAAGTCACCACATGTTTACATCCAGGACAATAGACACACAGTTCCCACAGATTCCTGTTGTTCCATAACACTTCCAGCCTACCGAACCCCAGGGGAATTCAGGGAAGAGGGAGAGAGAGAGTACAGGCGTTCTCCCACACTTTCAACCTGCCAGGGGAATTCAGGGGAAGAGAGGGGAGAAGGAAGGGGGAAGAGAGAGGAGAGGGGGAAGAGAGGGGAGAAGAGAGGGGAGAAGGAAGAGAGAGGGGAAGAGAGGGGAGAGAGGGGAGAGAGGGGAAGAGAGGGGAGAGAGGGGAAGAGAGAGGAGAGGGGGAAGAGAGAGGAGAGGGGGAAGAGGGGAGAAGAGAGAGGAGAGGCGGGAAGAGGGGGAAGAGAGATGAGAGGGGGAAGAGGGGGAAGAGAGATGAGGGGGAAGAGAGAGGAGAGGGGGAAGAGAGGGGAGAGAGGGGAAGAGAGGGGAGAGAGGGAAGAGAGGGGAGAAGGGAGGTGGGAAGAGGGGGGAAGAGAGAGGAGAGGGGGAAAGAGAGAGGAGAGGGGGGAGAGAGGAGAGGGGGAAGAGGGGAGAAGGGAGGCAGGAAGAGTGGGGAAGAGAGAGGAGAGGGGGAAGAGAGGGGAGAAGGGAGGCGGGAAGAGGGGGAAGAGAGAGGGAGAGGGGGAAGAAAGAGGAGAGGGGGAAGAGAGGAGAGGGGGAAGAGAGGAGAGAAGGGAGGTCGGGAAGAGGGGGAGGAGAGAGGAGAGGGGGAAGAGAGAGGGGGAAGAGAGAGGGGGGGGAAGGGAGGTCGGGAAGAGGGGGAGGAGAGAGGAGAGGGGGAAGGGAGGTCGGGAAGAGGGGGAGGAGAGAGGAGAGGGGGAAGAGGGGGAGGGGGGAAGAGGGGGAAGAGAGAGGAGAGGGGGAAGAAAGAGGAGAGGGGGAAGAAAGAGGAGAAGGGAGGCGGGAAGAGGGGGAAGAAGAGAGGGAGAGGGGGAAGAGAGAGGAGAGGGGGGAAGAGAGAGGAGAGGAGGGAAGAGAGAGGAGAGGGGGAAGAGAGAGGAGAGGGGGAAGAGAGAGGAGAGGGGGAAGAGAGGGGAGAGAGGGGAAGAGAGGGGAGAAGGGAGGCGGGAAGAGGGGGAAGAGAGAGGAGAGGGGGAAAGAGAGAGGAGAGGGGGGAAGAGAGAGGAGAGGGGGAAGAGAGAGGAGAGGGGGAAGAGAGAGGAGAGGGGGAAGAGAGGGGAGAGGGGGATGAGAGGGGAGAAGGGAGGCGGGAAGAGGGGGAAGAGAGAGGAGAGGGGGAAGGAGAGGGGAAGAAGGGAGAGGGGGAAAGAGAGAGGAGAGGGGGAAGAGAGAGGAGAGGGGGAAGAGGGATGAGGAAGAGGGGGAAGAGAGAGGAGAGGGGGAAGGGGGGAGAAGAGAGGGGGAAGGGGGGAAGAGAGAGGAGAGGGGGAAGAGAGAGGAGAGGGGGAAGAGAGAGGAGAGGGGGAAGAGGGGGAGGGGGAAGAGAGGGAGAAAGAGAGGGAAGAGAGGCGGGAAGAGAGGGGAAGAGAGAGGCGAGGGGGAAGAGAGAGGCGAGGGGGAAGAGAGGAGAGAAGGGAGGTCGGGAAGAGGGGGAAGAGAGAGGAGAGGGGGAAGAGAGGAGAGAAGGGAGGTCGGGAAGAGGGGGAGGAGAGAGGAGAGGGGGAAGAGAGAGGCGAGGGGGAAGAGAGAGGAGAGGGGGGGAAGGGAGGTCGGGAAGAGGGGGAGGAGAGAGGAGAGGGGGAAGAATGGGGAGAGAGGGGGAAGAGGGGAGCAGTGAGAACCGGACTTGAGGAGGGTAAAGAAGAGGGGAAAGTGAGTGTAGCTTACCGTTGGCGCAGGGAAGGGACGTGCACTTGTCCACTCTTTTCTCACAATTGAGTCCTGTGTATCCGGGAGGACACTCGCAGGTGTAGCTGCGACCATTGTCCTTCTGATGGCACTGTCCGCTGTGGAAGCAAGGGGAGTCTGCACACGTCAGCAGGCTGTGTTCACAGTGAGAACCCTCGAAACCTTGCGGACACGAACACCTGTAGCCAACATCCAGGTTCTGGTGGAGGAGAGAGAGAAAAAGGAAATGATTTCAGATCTAACAGAGACCGTTGGGAGTGTCGATATGGAGACTTTCCAGTAAAGGGAGAAAGAAGGGGATGCAGTATTTATTAAAGCAACATTCAAATAGAGCCAGTGAGAGTTGTTGGTCAGAGGGTCCTACATTCTCCAACCAAGCTCATACTTTTTCTTGCTCATACATTCTGACCAGACTGGTCCCTACTAGTCTGGTATCTAGTGACTCCTGAGATCCACTGCTACAACTCTCTTATAACCTGTCCATCTTGCTACTACTACTGCAACTACTGCAACTACTACTACTACTGCAACTACTGCAACTACTACTACTACTGCAACTACTGCAACTACTACTACTACTACTACTACTACTACTACTACTACTACTGGAACTACTACTACTACTACTACTACTGGAACTACTACTACTACTACTGCAACTACTACTACTACTACTACTACTACTACTACTGCTACTGGAACTACTACTACTACTACTACTACTACTGGAACTACTACTAGTACTACTACTGGAACTACTACTACTACTACTACTACTACTACTGGAACTACTACTACTACTACTACTACTACTGAACTACTACTACTACTACTACTACTACTGGAACTACTACTGGAACTACTGGAACTACTACTACTACTACTACTGCTGCTACTACTACTACTACTACTACTACTGAACTACTGGAACTACTACTACTACTACTACTGAACTACTACTACTACTACTACTAGAACTACTACTACTACTACTACTAGAACTACTACTACTACTGGAACTACTACTACTACTACTACTACTACTACTACTGCTACTACTAACTACTGCTACTGAACTACTACTACTACTACTACTGCTACTACTACTACTACTACTACTACTGCTACTACTACTACTACTACTACTACTACTACTACTACTACTACTACTACTACTACTACTGGAACTACTGGAACTACTACTACTACTGCTACTGAACTACTACTGCTACTACTACTACTACTACTACTACTACTACTACTACTACTACTACTGCTACTGGAACTACTACTACTACTACTACTACTACTACTACTACTGAACTACTACTACTACTACTACTACTACTACTACTACTACTACTACTACTACTACTACTACTACTACTACTACTACTGAACTACTACTACTACTACTACTACTACTACTGCTGCTACTGGAACTACTACTACTACTAACTACTACTACTACTGGAACTACTACTACTACTACTACTGAACTACTACTACTACTACTACTACTACTACTACTACTACTACTACTGGAACTACTACTACTACTACTACTACTACTAGAACTACTACTACTACTACTACTGCTACTGAACTACTACTACTACTACTACTACTACTACTACTACTGGAACTACTACTACTACTGGAACTACTACTACTACTACTGGAACTACTACTACTGCTACTGAACTACTACTACTACTACTACTACTACTACTACTACTACTACTGCTACTGGAACTACTACTACTACTACTGAACTACTACTACTACTACTACTGGAACTACTACTACTACTACTACTACTACTGAACTACTACTACTACTACTACTACAACTACTACTACTGCTACTGGAACTACTGGAACTACTACTACTACTACTGGAACTACTACTACTACTACTACTACTACTACTACTACTGAACTACTACTACTACTACTACTACTACTGGAACTACTACTACTACTACTACTGCAACTACTACTACTACTACTACTACTACTGCAACTACTACTACTACTGCACTACTACTACTACTACTACTACTACTACTACTGCAACTACTACTGCAACTACTACTACTACTACTACTACTACTACTACTACTGGAACTACTACTACTACTACTACTACTGCAACTACTACTACTGCTACTGAACTACTACTACTACTACTACTACTGGAACTACTACTACTACTACTACTACTACTACTACTACTGAACTACTACTACTACTACTACTACTACTACTACTGGAACTACTACTACTACTACTACTACTGGACTACTACTACTACTAACTACTACTACTGCTACTGAACTACTACTACTACTACTACTACTACTACTACTACTACTGGAACTACTACTACTACTGGAACTACTACTACTACTACTACTACTACTACTGCAACTACTACTACTACTACTACTGAACTACTACTACTACTACTACTACTGCTACTGGAACTACTACTACTACTACTACTACTACTGGAACTACTACTACTACTGGAACTACTACTACTACTACTGGAACTACTACTACTACTACTGGAACTACTACTACTACTACTGGAACTACTACTACTACTACTGGAACTACTACTACTACTACTACTACTACTACTATTAACTGACCGTGTGGAGTCCTCCGTTCCTACAGGAGATGTTACTTATAACCTGTCTCTCTACAGATGTAGGATCTTAATTTGAACACTCTTTTGTTGCTGAGAATTGTCCTTCACAGTAGGAAATGCAATGTTGATGTGTATTTTGTTTCAGGAGAGTCGAAGGTCGAGAGCCATGCATCCCCTGAAACAAGCCTCACTGCCTGCTTAACCCGGAAGCCAGCCGCACCAATGTGTCTGAGGAAACACCGTCCAGCTGGCGACCGTGGTCAGCTTGCAGGTGCCCCGGGCCGCCACAAGAGGTCGCTAGAGCGCGATGGGACAAGGAAATTCCATCCGGCCAAACCATTCAGTGTTTCAAAAAGGCTTCCGAAGTTCCAATTTGAAATGTCAGACTTGATTTGCCCAAACAAAAAATTTATCAATCTCTACCAAAAATGTCCACTATTCATAATCCACATAATAATTAACATTTCCTGTTGCTGCAGGATTATTTTCCTGCTGTAGAAAACTGGCTCAAATTAAGATCCTCCATCTGTAGCTACTACTACTACTACTGTTCCTTCTAACGTGGTGATCCAGCGACTCCTGAGGGGCTCACTACTCACCGTGCAGAGTCCTCCGTACCTGCAGGGGTTGCTGTCACATTCCTGCAGCTCCAGCTCACAGTTTAACCCAGTGAACCCAGGGGGACAGGTACAGGTGAAGCTGCCCTGGCCTGTGTTCATACAGGTCGCCCCGTTCACACACGGCCGGTGGTGCGTGCAGAAGTTCAAGTCTGGAAGGGAGCAACAGAGGGGTCAAAGGTCGAATAAAGGAAAAATATAGGCTAATATATCAGGTCAAGGTCAACTACTAAAAGTATAAATCATAGTTCACAGACTCTGAGACACAATAGCCCGTATTAAGTTGAATGTGTTGACAGCTGGAGAAATTGTTTGAGCTGCGCTGAGAATTCTAAAAGTATGACAGCCAACATTCTAGTATTCCAGAACACTGCTGTGTGTACGTGGACACATTCCCTACTCCGATAGAGCCTTCAGTCAAATAGATGTGTCAACTAACATCCTTTCGACTCGTTCAAACAAAAAGGAGTGTTAAAGAAAATCCTGATAAGATCATAAGTGAGAGGGCCATCTTTATTTTTTGGTGATTATTTTAGGGTCAGTATTTTAATTATATATATTTTAAAATTGCAGATATGTTCTTATATGTTACAGTCAGATTGCCCCTTTCTCTGTGCAACTACAATGCTGATGATGATGTGTTCTTACCCTGGTCACAGAAGAGCCCTCCCCAGCCCTCCTTACAGTTACACTGCCAAGGCTGTTGGCAGGTGCCATGTTTACACGCAGGGTACTTCTTACACTCATCACAGAACAGACCCTGCCAACCTTCTCTGCACCTGGAGACACAGGAAGAGTAATTCAGGTAAACCATTTCTTCATCAATACCACTCCTTTATCAAAACATCATTGATTTACTAACTGTGTGATGAATTGATTGATTGGTTGAGTGATTAAGAATAGCTACAACCAACCAGGATATAACCGGACTAATAGTTTTATAACTACTACTTGGACCCAACTTATCCCTTAACGCAGAAAACCCCTGTTTAAAAATATCCAGATAGAGTCAATTCTTACTTCTTTTTTTTTGTTTCATACTTTTGACCACACAGTCCACAGTACCAAACTATACAATGAATTTCCACACAAACCCATTCTGGTAATTACTATACTATATCCACAAACTCATGTTCCCAACAAAAAAAGAGACAGAGACAGAGAGAGAGACAGAGACAGAGACAGAGACAGAGACAGAGACAGAGAGAGAGAGAGAGAGAGAGAGAGAGAGAGAGAGAGAGAGAGAGAGAGAGAGAGAGAGAGAGAGAGAGACAGAGAGAGAGAGAGAGAGAGAGAGAGAGAGAGAGAGAGAGAGAGAGAGAGAGAGAGAGAGAGAGAGAGAGAGAGAGAGAGAACAAGAGAGAGAGAGAGAACAGAGAGAGAGAGAGAACAAGAGAGAGAGAGAGAGAGAGAGAGAGAGAGAGAGAGAGAGAGAGAGAGAGAGAGAGAGAGAGAGAGAGAGAGAGAGAGAGAGAGAGAGAGAGAACAAGAGAGAGAGAGAGAGAGAAGAGAGAGAGAGACAGAGAGAGAGAGAGAGAGAGAGAGAGAATGAGAAGAGAGAGAGAACAGAGACAGAGACAGAGAGAGAGAGAGAGAGAGAGAACAGAGACAGAGAGAGAGAGAGAGAGAACAGAGACAGAGACAGAGACAGAGAGAGAGAGAGAGAGAGAGAGAGAGAGAGAGAGAGAGAGAGAGAGAGAGAGAGAGAGAGACAGAGAGAGAGAGAGAGAGAGAGAGAGAGAGAGAGACAGAGAGAGAGAGAGAGAGAGAGAGAGAGAGAGAGAGAGAGAACAAGAGAGAGAGAGAGAACAAGAGAGAGAGAGAGAACAAGAGAGAGAGAGAGAGAGAGAGAGAGAGAGAGAGAGAGAGAGAGAGAGAGAGAGAGAGAGAGAGAGAGAGAGAGAGAGAGAGAGAGAGAGAACAAGAGAGAGAGAGAGAGACAGAGAAAGAGAGAGAGAGAGAACGAGAGAGAGAGAGAGAACAAGAGAGAGAGAGAGAGAGAGACAGAGAAAGAGAGAGAGAGAGAAAGAGAGAGAGAGAGAGAGAGAACGAGAGAGAGAAAACGAGAGAGAGAGAAAGAGAGAGAGAGAGAGAACGAGAGAGAAGAGAGAGAGAGAACGAGAGAGAAAGAGAGAGAACGAGAGAGAGAGAGAGAGAACGAGAGAGAGAGAGAGAACGGGAGAGAGAGAGAGAGAGAACGAGAGAGAACGAGAGAGAGAGAGAGAACGAGAGAGAGAGAGAGAGAACGAGAGAGAGAGAGAGAGAGAGAGAGAGAGAGAGAGAGAGAGCGAGAGAGAGAACGAGAGAGAGAGAGAGAGAGAGAGAGAGAGAGAGAGAGAGAGAGAGAGAGAGAGAACGAGAGAGAGAGAGAGAGAGAGAGAGAGAGAGAACGAGAGAGAGAACGAGAGAGAGAGAGAACGAGAGAGAGAGAGAACGAGAGAGAGAGAACGAGAGAGAGAGAACGAGAGAGAGAGAGAGAGAGAGAGAGAACGAGAGAGAGAGAGAGAGAGAGAGAGAGAGAGAGAGAGAATTGTGTCTGGGAGGGAGAGAAATAGGATTAAGAGGTGTTTCTTACAGAAAGTGAGTGAGAGGAAAGAGAAAGACTGTTTCAGAGTTATAGAGAGAGAGGGGTAGAAAATGAGAGAAAGAAAGAAAGAAATAGAGAGAGAGAGAGAGAGACGGTAGATTACATCCCACTGGTGACATCACATGGAATATTAGAGTGGCTTGGAGAAATATCCACAAACACACACACTTTTCATAATTGCAGTATTACTTACACACACTCGCCAGGACTGGAGCAGTTTCCATTCCCTTCACTGCATCCCACCAGGCAGATGGCTGTAACACACAGAGATCAGCAGATATCCAGGGGTTAGTTATAGTGTAGGTTATAGTGGTTAGTTATAGTGTAGGGTTAGTTATAGGGGTTAGTTATAGGGTAGGTTATAGGGGTTAGTTATAGGGTAGGTTATAGGGGTTAGTTATAGGGTAGGTTATAGGGGTTAGTTATAGTGTAGGGTTAGTTATAGGGGTTAGTTATAGGGTAGGTTATAGGGGTTAGTTATAGGGTAGGTTATAGGGGTTAGTTATAGTGTAGGGGTTAATTATAGTGTAGGTTATAGGGGTTAATTATAGTGTAGGTTATAGGGGTTAGTTATAGGGTAGGTTATAGTTGTTAGTTATAGTGTAGGGGTTAGTTATAGTTTAGGTTATAGGGGTTAGAGACAGAGAGAGAGACAGAGAGAGACCGAGAGAGACATAGAGGTTAGA
>NC_056446.1:39129949-39179949 GCF_018296145.1 Oncorhynchus tshawytscha
GATCCGCTGAAGGTGAATACCAGGCTTCAATGATCATTGAAAACGATCCCTAAGAGTACAAGGCATTCAGCCGTTACAAATACGTTTTTAAAACACATTTCATAAAATGGCAATATATAAAAAAATGTCTAACGCATCATCACACTTTAAATGGAACGCAATTTAAATACACACTGGTTTAATCAACGTTGTTTTCCACGTCACTGAAATGATATTACGTTGAAACAACGTTGAATAGACGTTGAATTGACTGACGTCTGTGCCCAGTGGGTACTTTCACTCAACCAACTGTAGGTCTGTTTCTGAATGGCTAAATGATTTAGGATTCTAACATGTACGTCATACAGAGGCAAAGGTGTTATAGACCTAGTAAACTTTATTTAAAAAAATAAGTTTTACCTTTCATTAACTAGGCAAGTCAGTTAAGAACAAATTCGCATTTACAATGACGGCCTACCCCGGACCAATTGTGTGCCGCTCTATGGGACTCCCAATCAGTTGTGATACAGCCTGGAATCGAACCAGGATCTGTAGTGACCCCTCTAGCACTGAGATACAGTGCCTTAGACCTTTGCGCCACTAGAGAGCGGGAGTGGTGTGGTGCATTTTAAAATAAACAACGTCGTGTGTCAATCCACTATCTGCTGATATATAAGGGCCTGCAGCATTACCTAGTGATGGATAATCGAATGTTATAGAAGGTTGTAGTGTCATGTAAATGCATCATAATGCAGAAACCTCCGTGTTCTAACTCTCTACATACATGGCTGTTGCATTAGGCTACCGGGATGGTTTATCTCATCACCAATATCTGGTGCGCTCTCTCTCTGCAAACCAATCACAACTCTCCTGCCCGCCCGCCTGCACAACAACACACGGACCTTGGTATGACATACATTAAACTAATAATATGGACTGCATCTAGGCTCTGTCTTACCGGCCATCCAAAGTTGAAAGGCAGTCGGATGGGTCTGCCAATAGTGCCCCCGTTCTTCACGCTAAACGAGTTGGTCCCCAGGACCGGTGTCACGGCGCTCCCAAAGATACAGTCACCTGGCGACACTACAGCCTGGTAGTTTTTGAGACAGACTCGAAAGAAAGTCCTGCAGTTGAGCCTGCAAGAGTTGCCATTCGCCAGAAATCCTTTGCTGTTTGTAAATTCATGTAGATCGAGCTCAAAAACCCCGGATCCAAATACCTAAAAAGAAGAGAAGAGATGGTTTTAAAACACCATTACGCACATGGTAAAGTCAAAAGACCCTTTGCTTGGAATTGGCTACTTTGAGTGATCATTCTTCTGCTGAGTGTCTATCGAATTCCTCTTTACCTGTGTCAGTATCGTGGTGCTGAATGCGATGATAAACGTGAACCAAACTGCCATCCTTCTCGCTTGTCCTGGGCAACCGCGTCACCCGCCAATATATCCCCTTTATTCCAAAGCCCCCTATTCCAAAATGTTGTTGGAGGGGGGGTACAAAAAGGATATAAAAAGTAAAAGAACAAAATATAAATCCTTCGAGTTCCACTTCGTTGTTCTTCAGTTTTTAGAATCCTTGTGGGATGTTCCAAACCGCCAAAGGAACCGTTTTTAGAACCCTTGTGGGATGTTCCAAACCGCCAAAGGAACCGTTTTTAGAACCCTTGTGGGATGTTCCAAACCGCCAAAGGAACAGTTTTAGTATCCTCAGGTTATCCAAAGAGATGAAGGTTTAACATCAAAATCCAATATCTGTACCTATCTCTCTCTTTGTGCTCGGGCTGCTGTCTTCCTCGCTCTCCACTGTAGGACAGTACAGCACTCCACAACGGTTGTGAGCGTGTAGGACGACGCCACACCATTGACTTGTTTTGGTGCTTAACTTTTGCGCTGCGCTCGTGGATCTCTGTTCACCATTCGTCTTATTACTCGTGAATGAACACTTGGGAGTGACGTCTCCCCCAATTTATAGACTAGCGCTGCGTTGCTCATTACATAAACTGTCAATCAAGACTAAACACCGCCCACTATTCACCCCCTTCTCCTCCCTCCTCCTCTCTTCAACAACAATGATATCCAGATTGTAATACCCACAAGTCCAGCGCTGCGCCATGCTGACTGGTTGACTGTCGGACTGACTGGCTGGCTGACTGTCTGGCTGGCTGGCTGGCTGACTGGCTGGCTGACTGTCTGGCTGGCTGGCTGGCTGGCTGACTGGCTGACTGTCGGACTGACTGACTGACTGGCTGGCTGGCTGACGGAACGACCACCAAAGGAGCAAGCGACTATTAAAAAGACAAGGCATCCGTTGACGTATTTGTAGCGCAAGAGGAGGAGAGGTTGCATATGGCACTTCTGTACACACAAATGTTCCCCCAATGTTATCATTGACAGGAAAGCTGAAACTTTATAATGAAAAGCAGAAATTCAATTACTGCCCCTAACCTCCATCCACCCGGTTTCCCATCGGTCCGGTCCCACTCAATTTCACGGTTAATTGTGTTACACCTAATTGTCAGGGTGCGCGTGCATGCACCAAAGGCTCGAGGGGTAGACCTACGCGTTCTGTGTTCTCATCGTGCATATAAAAGGCGATTAATTGTGTTACACCTAATTGTCAGGGTGCGCGTGCATGCACCAAAGGCTCGAGGGGTAGACCTACGCGTTCTGTGTTCTCATCGTGCATATAAAAGGCGATTAATTGTGTTACACCTAATTGTCAGGGTGCGCGTGCATGCACCAAAGGCTCGAGGGGTAGACCTAAGCGTTCTGTGTTCTCATCGTGCATATAAAAGGTCCAGAGGCAATACAAAAAATGAGTTATTTCGTTATAAACACATTATGGAATTGGTCTTTAGGACTAGACCATAATAATGTTTTGTTAGGTGATTTAATTTGATTGGATCTGTAAGCATAGGACAGCATAGCTCGAACATTAAAGTCTCCAAAGGACCATTTCCTTATAGCTTATGTTACATGCAACATTAAAGTCTCCAAGGCACCCTAACTGACCATTTCATTGTAGACACATGAACATTTAGCACACAGGGCCTATAGCTTATGTTACATGCAAGAAATTCTATATATATGTTTACAACAACAACAAAACATTCAAGAGCAAAGTAAATATATTTGTTTGCCTTACGAGTTTGATTTTGTTCTATTCTCCGTGGCGCGTGCCGCCCTGCCAGCCCGGTGTTTTTTACAACTCAACCGCAGCGTGCCTCCTATTGTTGGGACGCGTGCCCTCGAGCCCATGCGGGTAGCGTAACTATTCAGCTGTATGCTAATGAGCTCTCTCTCTCTGTTTCTCTGTCCGTCTCTCTGTCTCTCTCTCTGTCTCTCTCTGTCTCTCTCTCTCCGTGTCTTCAGCACCCGTAAAATTGGTTTATTCCTCAATGCCCTTTCCAACCGACTCTCCCACGGTAGGATAGGACTAATACCTCACCGCATAAATGTGATGGCCTAAATGCAAAATTCAAGGGTGACGCCGAAAATATGAAGAATAGTATAATTCCTAAGTGCTCCCTTTCCAAATTGCCAAGTCATTATTTCACTTGGCACGCATCCCAAAATGTCATTTTTGTCATTTTTGTTATAGCAAATTAGGCCTACACATAAAACATTACTGAACAACCATAAAAAACATCTTGGCTACGTTAAGTAATATTATTTATATATTTATAATATAGGCCTATTATACACATACAACATAAGCCTCACCATTTACAAAAAAGTCCCCTTTGCAAGAAGCCAAGAATGCAGAAATAAGAGTGCAAAGCTAGTGCCATAATATGTGTTATTCGAAACGTATTATATATTCTTGAAATAAGCATAATCAAAAAAAAAATGTAGTCTTAAATAATGTGAGAAAATGCCTCGTGTTTTATAACAAACTGAAGTGTGTACGTGCGTGTTTACGTGCGTTTGTGCATGCGGGCGCACACGGAGGATACTTCGGAGTGTATCTAGTCTAGAGGCTGTTTTCAACACTTGTCCGACTATTAATTGTAGTCGATGTTTTGCCAATAGCCAAAGATGTGATCATCTGATTGGTCCACCGCGATGCGCTCATGGCTTTCCCCATGAACCATCTGGCGGGAGATGGAGACGGACTTCCATGGCCTGTTCACCGTTAGGGGAGGTTATCTCTTTCATTTAAACCTATTAACATTTGGCACAGTTGGTAATAATGGTTTGAAAAAGTATAGACATGTAAACGTTAATTGCGTGATAATGATGTAGCTTGATTAATAATTATTCCAACAAAATCTCTCTGTCTCTCACACTTTGCATGCACACACACACACACACACACACACACACACACACGCACACACACGCACACACACACACACACACACACACACACACACACACACACACACACACACACACACACACACACACACACACACACACACACACACACACACACACACACACACACACACACACACACACACACACACACACACACACAGAGAGAGGTTGGCCATTCTTCATACTATTCTCACTGACCAAGTTAGTTTTATAATGATGAAACACCCCAACCTTCCTCCGCCTCCACAGTTATGGAAACACAAAGAAAGCAGCCTATAATCTCTAATGGTTCTATTATATCCTAAAGGAGAAAGAAAGCCGCCGTTGTTCCTGCTTTGTATTTTATAACAGCTCATTATGCTCTCACAGGAGTTTTTCAAACCGGTTTAAGAGTAAAATGTTCTCACAGGGGTTTTTCAAACTGGTTTAAGAGTAAAATGTTCTCACAGGGGTTTTTCAAACCGGTTTAAGAATAAGATGTTCTCACAGGGGTTTTTCAAACTGGTTTAAGAGTAAAATGTTCTCACAGGGGTTTTTCAAACTGGTTTAAGAGTAAAATGTTCTCACAGGGGTTTTTCAAACTGGTTTAAGAGTAAAATGTTCTCACAGGGGTTTTTCAAACTGGTTTAAGAGTAAAATGCTCTCACAGGGGGTTTTCAAACTGGTTTAAGAGTAAAATGCTCTCACAGGGGGTTTTCAAACTGGTTTAAGAGTAAAATGCTCTCACAGGGGGTTTTCAAACTGGTTTAAGAGTAAAATGCTCTGTGTGGAAACTAGCTGACTGTGGGGTTTCAATAGATGTAATAGTAAATCAATAACCAAAACTAGAAAGGCTTTCAGAGGTCCTCATATTTTCCATTTTCAGCAGCTACATTTTCAACAAAAACGGATTTCTTGCAATATCAATCAGAAAGTTATAGTTTTGGATTCTTGAATTTTAGTTTGAAGTTTGAATTGATAGGATTCGATTTGTACAATAGTCTATGAGGCAGTATTCCAACATTCTATTTTTCTTCTGTTTGACCTCTTTACTGTTTACGTTAAATCTCTTCTCTTCTCTTTCAGACAGTAGCTGTGTGTGTGTGTGCGTGTGTGTGTGTGTGTGTGTGTGTGTGTGTGTGTGTGTGTGCTGTGTGTGTGTGTGTGTGTGTGTGTGTGTGTGTGTGTGTGTGTGTGTGTGTGTGTGCGTGCGTGTGTGTGTGTGTGTGTGTGTGTGTGTGTGTGTGTGTGTGTGTGTGTGTGTGTGTGTGTGTTGCAGAGAGTACTGATAATGGTGAGCACACAGTATTTGTGTAGATAGTGTTTACAGGGAGCCAAGACATGGCAATTTTGAATTCCCTCTCTGCACATGATATATTGACACACCTGTCTGGCCTGTAAAGACACACAAAACTCAAAGCTCAGAACGCGTGGGTGTCATGACAATCTCTCTCTCTCTCTGTGTGTCTATTTGCCTAACTCTGATATCCATGACCGTCTTTTTCATCACAATATAGGTTATGGTTCATTTACCGTTTCCTATAATGATACATTTGGCTGTATATAATAGTGTGGTTCATTTACCGTTTCCTATAATGATACATTTGGCTGTATATAATAGTGTGGTTCCCTCAAAAGTGTCTATCCCGTACAGTTGATTTTACGTGTCTGACTTATTCCACTTTGTCTCTGCTGTAGCAACCTGTTTAATGCTATGTTGATTTGTGTTTGCTAGTTATACCCCCCCGACCCAACAATATGGTGTTGTTGACCATTACTGTGACTATGGTTTGCAGTCTTTATAGCGAGGTCTGTTGTATAATGGTCATTATGTTCTCCTGTGGCAAATATCACCCTCTGTTATCTGCCTCTCTGGCCATATGTCTCCAATCCAGCCCACATAAAAATGGCATAAAAAGTGTGACAGCTTATAGGGGAAGGTTTAACAAGTGAGCCCAACTGATAACAGTAAATTGTCCCGCTAGAGTCTGCTAGGCAGCTGAAACAATCCCCGAGGCCAGATATGGTTTATTATGTAGAGTACGTCCCAAATGGCATCCTATTTCTTACGTAGTGCACTACTTTTGACCAGAGGGAGCCCATATGGAGCCAGGGAGGGCCCATAGGACTCTGGTCAAAACTAGTGCACTACGTAAGGAATAGGGTACCATTTGAGATACAGTTTATTATATTCTTGTCAGGGTCTGTTACCATGGCCTATGGGGTTCTGTCTGTTACCACGGCCTATGGGGTTCTATCTGTTACCACGGCCTATGGGGTTCTGTCTGTTACCATGGCCTATGAGGTTCTGTCTGTTACCATGGCCTATGGGGTTCTGTCTGTTACCACGGCCTATGGGGTTCTGTCTGTTACCACGGCCTATGGGGTTCTGTCTGTTACCATGGCCTATGGGGTTCTATCTGTTACCATGGCCTATGAGGTTCTGTCTGTTACCATGGCCTATGAGGTTCTGTCTGTTACCATGGCCTATGGGGTTCTATCTGTTACCACGGCCTATGAGGTTCTGTCTGTTACCATGGCCTATGAGGTTCTGTCTGTTACTGGCCTATCTGTTACCACGGCCTATGAGGTTCTGTCTGTTACCATGGCCTATGCCTTCTATCTGTTACCATGGCCTATGAGGTTCTGTCTGTTACCATGGCCTATGGGGTTCTATCTGTTACCATGGCCTATGAGGTTCTGTCTGTTACCATGGCCTATGAGGTTCTGTCTGTTACCATGGCCTATGGGATTCTGTCTGTTACCATGGTTACCAGCTCATCATTGTTTCATGTAGGTATTAGTTGTGTATTTGTATTGAATAACTGTTATGACATGTTTTATAAGATCCTAGACACTTACTCGGAAATGCCTGTATGTCCACCCTAACAAACACCATCAAAGGGGAGATGTTGATTACCTTTCAACACATGTTCTGTCTTGTTCTATTGCATTCTGTTTGTAATTACATGTACGGACACAGTATTCTATCATTACAGTGTTACGCAACTTGACGATAGCAATTGGAACCAAAATAAACCCAGTGTTCATGCCAAGGCTCTATCTGGACCTCCACCACCAAACCACAGACTCTAGTATTCTATGTAGAGGGAGAGAGAGAAATAGAGAATGAGAGAGAGAGAGGGAGAAAGAGAGAGAGAGAAAAAAGAGAGAGAGAATGAGAGAGAATGAGAGAGAAAGAGAGAGAGGGAGAGAGAAACAGAGAGAGAGGAAAAAGAGAGAGAGCGAGAGAGAGAAAGAGAGAGCGAGAGAAAGAGAGAGAGAGAGAAAAAGAAAGAGAGAGTGAGAGAGAGAAAGAGAGAGAGAGTTTTCTATTGTTCCTGTATGGATTGAGACCTCCGATCAAAGTTGTCCTTTCCATCAAGGACACACACAAACACACCACCTCTTCCCATCATCACAGCAGGGTTTCTCTCTAACCAGACCTCAGTTCCTGGTGGACTTCCTCTGGTCTTCTGTTGGCTTGCAGTAGAAGTGGAGTAGAGGGGAGACGAGGGGAGATGAGGGGGAGAGGGGAGATGAGGGGAGAAGAGGGGAGATGAGGGGATGAGGGGAGAAGATGGGGGTAGATGAGGGGAGAAGAGGAGAGATGAGGGGAGGGAGATGAGAAGAGGAGGGGGAGAGATGAGAGGGAAGATGGGGGGAGAGGCGAGATGAGGGGAGAGGGAGATGAGGGGAGAAGAGGGGGGGGAGAAGATGAGGGGAGATGAGGGGAGAGGAGAGAAGGATGAGGGGAAGATGAGGGGGGAGAAGAGGGGAGATGGGGGGAGAGGAGAGATGAGGGAGGGAGATGAGAGGAGAGAGTGGAGATGAGGGGGGGAGAGGAGAGATGAGGGGGAGAGAGGCGAGATGAGGGGGAGAGGGAAGATGAGGGGAGACAGAAGGAGAGGGGAGATGAGGGGAGATGAGGGGAGATGGGAAAGAGGGAGAGACAGGGGGGGAGAGGAGAGAAGAGGGAGATGAGGGGGGGGGAGACAGAAGGAGAGGGGAGATGAGGGGGAGGGGAGATGAGGGGAGATGAGGGGAGATGAGGGGGTGGGGGAAAGAGGGGAGATGAGGGGAGATGAGGGGAGAGGGAGAGACAGAAGGAGAGGGGAGATGGGGGTAAAGAGGGGGGAGAGGGACAGGGGGGAGAGGGGGGGAGATGAGGGGGAGGGGGAGACAGAAGGAGAGGGGAGATAGGGGGAGAGGGGAGATGAGGGGGAGGGGAGAGGGGGGAAGATGAGGGGGAGAGGAGAGGAGAGAGGAGAGGGGAGACAGAAGGGGAGAGGGGGGAGAGAGATGAGGGGAGATGAGGGGAGATGATGGGAGAAGAGGGGGGAAAAGAGGGGAGATGAGGGGGAGAGGGGAGATGAGGGGAGAGGCGGATGAAGAGGGGGGGATGAGGGGAGGGGGAGATGAGATGGGGGAGACAGGGTTTAGAAAAGAGGGAGACGGGGAGGATAGGGAGATGGGGAGACAGGGTTTAGAGGGGAGACGGGGGAGGATAGGGGAAGACGGGGAGAAATTGCAGCAAGCATAGACGCTTCCGTGTCTGTTCCAGTTCCCCTTGTACATATATCTCGCCTCCTCTTGCTCCTGTCTCAGAGACTCACAGACAGTCGTCTTGAAATAAGAAGCTCTAAGAAAAGACAGAAGAAATAACCAAAACCAGAACAAAGGGTCTGTGTCCTGCCCCATCCAGGCTGTTCCAGATATAGTGCACTACTTTTTCACAAGTGCCCTAGTGTACTACATAGGGAATAGACAGCCATTTGGGATGCATGGGACAGTAGAATATCTATTGTTGTCAGAGATATGCGTGGAAATGCTGCAGAAATGAAACAATAGGCCACATGACGTGTTGCTTTTCTTCCATGGAGGGGAAGGACTTATATAAAACATGATTATAGAGAGAATAGTTATTAGTCAGATATCATCTAAATTGTATATTGACGACGATCATTGTCTACCCAATGTCTACACTTGACTGGATCGGCTTCTATTCGTGATAGACCACCTGTTACATTGATCAGGCCATATTTGCTCTCTGTGGCATCTCCCGCTCATTGTGTGTGTGTGTGTGTGTGTGTGACCCCCCTGGTGTGCGTGCTTGTGACCATGTCCAGATGGGCCCGGTCGTAAAAGTATAGTAAATCTTGATTTAAGCGAGGGGAGGCCAATATGTTGGATGTTGGAGCAGATTGACAATGATGTTGGAGATAGAAGTCTGGTTGACGGATTTACGACGTGGCTCTCAGACCCAGCGGTAACAGGTTCAGACGGGTTTAACACCTCTGGTTTCAAACCCCTGACTTTAGACGTTCACTGTCCCTCTGGGGCCACTGTATGACCTTCATAGAAAGAGATTATGTGCAGGTGTAAAATCCATCCCATTTGCCTACTGGCCGATAAATGTCTCATTCACAGGACAACTTACCTCTTTATGGTATTTATCTTTCCATGGTCAAACTCTTAAAAATCAGTCAGAAAGCCCTGTCTCTCCACAGGCTGATTGCTGGCCTGTATAGTCTGTATACCGTCTGTACCTGTTTTGGAACTTTCCTACCTCTCTGTGCGTTGTGTTTAGTGTCAACAGCAGTAGTGCCAGCAGAGTTCTTTGGCGTTTCTCCTTCACTAGAACACTGGCAACATGAACAGTAGTTCTCCTTCACTAGAACACTGGCAACACGAACAGTCTTCCTCCTTCACTAGAACACTGGCAACACGAACAGTCTTTCTCCTTCACTAGAACACTGGCAACACGAACAGTCTTCCTCCTTCACTAGAACACTGGCAACACAAACAGTCTTCCTCCTTCACTAGAACACTGGCAACATGAACAGTATTTCTCCTTCACTAGAACACTGGCAACATGAACAGTAGTTCTCCTTCACTAGAACACTGGCAACACGAACAGTCTTCCTCCTTCACTAGAACAGTCTTCCTCCTTCACTAGAACACTGGCAACACGTCTTCCTCCTTCAAACAGTATTTCTCCTTCACTAGAACACTGGCAACACAGAACAGTCTTCCTCCTTCACTAGAACACTGGCAACACAGACAGTCTTCCTCCTTCACTAGAACAGTCTTCCTCCTTCACTAGAACACTGGCAACACTAGAACAGTGGCATTTCTCCTTCACTAGAACACTGGCAACATGAACAGTATTTCTCCTTCACTAGAACACTGGCAACACGAACAGTCTTCCTCCTTCACTAGAACACTGGCAACACGAACAGTCTTCCTCCTTCACTAGAACACTGGCAACATGAACAGTCTTCCTCCTTCACTAGAACACTGGCAACACAAACAGTCTTCCTCCTTCACTAGAACACTGGCAACACGAACAGTCTTCCTCCTTCACTAGAACACTGGAAACACTGGCAACACAGTCTTCCTCCTTCACTAGAACACTGGCAACATGAACAGTATTTCTCCTTCACTAGAACACTGGCAACACGAACAGTCTTCCTCCTTCACTAGAACACTGGCAACATGAACAGTATTTCTCCTTCACTAGAACACTGGCAACACGAACAGTCTTCCTCCTTCACTAGAACACTGGCAACACAGTCTTCCTCCTTCACTAGAACAGTAGTTTCTCCTTCACTAGAACACTGGCAACATGAACAGTCTTCCTCCTTCACAGTAGTTCTCCTTCACTAGAACACTGGAAACACAAACAGTCTTCCTCCTTCACTTGGCTCACTGAACAGTCACCTTCACTAGAACAGAACACTCTTCCTCCTTCACTAGAACACTGCAACACAAACACTGGCAACACGAACAGTCTAGGGGGGTAGCGTGAGGTCCAGTGGAGACTCCTGAGGAGAGGACGGCTCATAAAAATGTCTGGAATGAAGTCAATGGAATGGTTTCAAATATATCGTTTCCATGTGGTGGAAACCATTCCATTGACTCCATCCCAGCCGTTACTATGACCACCCTCCCATCAGCAGCCTCCGCTGGTGAGGTCATAATCACCACTAACTAGCCCTTTAAACCCCACCTTCTGACAGAACTGATAAACCCATGTAGCTCTTTAGCTATGAATCTTAGCAAAAAGATAAAACAACAAACGATTGCTTTGTGTCACTTGATACACATACAAAAAAGTTGGGCCGTCAAACAAAAAGGAGAGTGCTTAAATGGGTTATTAACAAACCTCTGACAGAACCAAGTAATGACTCAGTACTCGGTTCCTTAGCTATGGATCTTTAAAAGGGAGGTTAGTCGTACTGTGTAAAATGTACATGACATCAAAGAGTGGAATGGACCACCAACAAAAACAGTGGATCAAATGCCTCCTAATGAGGGCAATTGTTTTTTTTTGGAAGAGATTTTCATAAATTGGTCACAGAAATACATTGGAAACAGTTGGAAATGAGATCCTATTTTAACATTTTGAGTAGAGTTTTACTGCCATTCTCACTTTCCAAAGAGCAGTAAAGGTGGCAATACATTTCACTGGCTCATTAGAGCACTCGACACCGGTAACTATGGAAACACACATTAGTCTTCTACTCGTATAGGCTGAAGATTCTCGGTTTCGAGAATAGAACCACCCGAACGGGATAAAAAAACGTGCTAAATTAGAGCTACTACGGCCATCCTACCATGTTAACGTTCTTGAAACACAGGCTGCAATTGAAATGGCATCCTATCTATATTCACTGTATATATATATAGTGCATTACTTTTGACCAGAACCCTAGTGGCCCTAGTCAAGATACCCAAATAATTCATTTCAGACGCAACCACAGTTTGTTAACACGGTTTGGTAATGCTCCCAGATTGAATTAATGAAACATGCTGGAAATGGAGAATGTAGATTAGTGGAGATCTCCTGGGGTTTTATAAGAGGTTATTAAATAACTACATGATGTTTGAAAGATGGCATACCACTATAGACGCTCAACCTAAACCAGCAACACATTCTATAGACGCTCAACCTAAACCAGCAACACATTCTATAGACGCTCAACCTCAACCAGCAACACATTCTATAGACGCTCAACCTCAACCAGCAACACATTCTATTGACGCTCAACCTCAACCAGCAACACATTCTATAGACGCTCAACCTCAACCAGCAACACATTCTATAGACGCTCAACCTCAACCAGCAACACATTCTATTGACGCTCAACCTCAACCAGCAACACATTCTATAGACGCTCAACCTAAACCAGCAACACATGTTTATTACAAAACATTCTATAGACGCTTACCTCAAACCCAGACCCAAACCCAACTCTTAAGACAAAATTACGAGTGTGTTTTTTTTTACATTAATAAGCAATAGGCTGTTCAATAATGTATCTTAATTCCCTGTTAGATGGCCTTATTGTGATCAGTGATGTCAACCTTCTCCGGGTACAGGACACAGCAAGGTTGAACTATTACACTATTTACACGGTTACATCATCACCCACAAGCTGAGCAGTGGGCGTGGTTACTACATCACCCACAAGCTGAGCAGTGGGCGTGGTTGCTACATCACCCACAAGCTGAGCAGTTGGCGTGGTTACCACATCACCCACAAGCTGAACAGTGGGCGTGGTTACCACATCACCCACAAGCTGAACAGTGGGCATGGTTACCACATCAACCACAAGCTGAGCAGTGGGCGTGGTTACCACATCACCCACAAGCTGAGCAGTGGGTGTGGTTACCACATTACCCACAAGCTGAACAGTGGGCGTGGTTACATCATCACCCACAAGCTGAGCAGTGGGCGTGGTTACCACATCACCCACAAGCCGAACAGTGGGCGTGGTTACCACATCAACCACAAGCTGAACAGTGGGCGTGGTTACCACATCACCCACAAGCTGAGCAGTGGGCGTGGTTACCACATCACCCACAAGCTGAGCAGTGGGCGTGGTTACTACATCACCCACAAGCTGAGCAGTGGGCGTGGTTACTACATCACCCACAAGCTGAGCAGTGGGCGTGGTTACTACATCAACCACAAGCTGAGCAGTGGTCGTGGTTACTACATCAACCACAAGCTGAGCAGTGGGCGTGGTTACCACATCACCCACAAGCTGAACAGTGGGTGTGGTTACCTCATCACCCACAAGCTGAGCAGTGGGCGTGGTTACCACATCAACCACAAGCTGAGCAGGCGTGGTTACATCATCACCCACAAGCTGAGCAGTGGGCGTGGTTACATCATCACCCACAAGCTGAGCAGTGAGCGTGGTTACATCATCACCCACAAGCTAAGCAGTGGGCGTGGTTACATCATCACCCACAAGCTGAGCAGGCGTGGTTACATCATCACCCACAAGCTGAGCAGGCATGGTTACATCATCACCCACAAGCTGAGCAGGCGTGGTTACATTATCACCCACAAGCTGAGCAGTGGGCGTGGTTACATCATCATCCACAAGCTGAGCAGGCGTGGTTACATCATCACCCACAAGCTGAGCAGGCGTGGTTACATCATCACCCACAAGCTGAGCAGGCGTGGTTACCTCATCACCCACAAGCTGAGCAGTGGGCGTGGTTACATCATCACCCACAAGCTGAGCAGTGGGCGTGGTTACATCATCACCCACAAGCTGAGCAGTGGGCGTGGTTACATCATCACCCACAAGCTGAACAGTGGGCGTGGTTACTACATCAACCACAAGCTGAGCAGTGGGCGTGGTTACTACATCACCCACAAGCTGAACAGTGGGCGTGGTTACTACATCAACCACAAGCTGAGCAGTGGGCGTGGTTACTACATCAACCACAAGCTGAGCAGTGGGCCTGGTTACTACATCAACCACAAGCTGAACAGTGGGCCTGGTTACTACATCAACCACAAGCTGAGCAGTGGGTGTGGTTACCACATCAACCACAAGCTGAGCAGTGGGCATGGTTACAGTGGTAAGTGTGTGTGTGTGTGTGTGTGTGTGTGTGTGTGTGTGTGTGTGTGTGTGTGTGTGTGTGTGTGTGTGTGTGTGTGTGTGTGTGTGTGTGTGTGTGTGTGTGAGTGTGTGTGAGTGTGAGTGTGTGTGTGTGTGTGTGTGTGTGTGGGGTATCTGTTGTCTGTGTGTCTCTCTTTTTATGTGTGGCAGTCTCTGTCCTGTGTGTGAGAGAGAGAGAGCGAGAGAGAGAGAGAGAGAGACAGACAGAGAGAGAGAGAGAGAGACAGAGAGACAGAGAGACAGAGAGACAGAGAGACAGAGAGACAGAGAGACAGAGAGAGAGACAGAGAGACAAAGAGAAATAGAGACAGAGAGACAGAGAGACAGAGAGAGACAGAGAGAGACAAAGAGAAATAGAGACCCAGTGAAGAACAAACACCATTGTAAATACAACCCATATTTATGCTTATTTATTTTATCTTGTGTCCTTTAACCATTTGTACATTGTTAGAACACTGTATATATATATAATATGACATTTGTAATGTCTTTACTGTTTTGAAACTTCTGTATGTGTAATGTTTACTGTTAATTTTTGTTGTTTTTCACTTTATATATTCACTTTGATGTTGTCTACCTCACTTGCTTTGGCAATGTTAACACATGTTTCCCATGCCAATAAAGCCCTTGAATTGAGAGAATTGAGAGAGAGACAGAGAGACAGAGAGAGACTATATCACCGACCTCAACCCAGAGTCTCTCAGAGCGTTCACAGTCAGCCCACTGACACCCCTATCAGACCACAGGAAAATCACAGTCTACTTGAATAGAGCAATACTCAATCATGAGGCATCAAAGCCAAAGGAACCGAGTAACATTAAGAAATGGTATAGATGGAAGGAATGCACTTTGGAAACCTCCCAAACACAATTAGGCAACAACAAATTCAATCCATCCTAGACAATTTCCTGGGTAAAACATTCCACTGCAATAGTGAAGGTGTAAACTTGGCAGTAGAAAATCTCAACAGTATATTTGACCTCTCAGCTTCCCTATCAAATCTAAAAATCTCAAATAGAAAACCGAAGAAAATTAACAACAATGACAAATGGTTTGATGAAGAATGCAAAAATCTAAGAAAGAAACTGAAAAACCTGTCCAACCAAAAACATAGAGACCCGGAAAACCTGAGTCTACGCCTTCACTACGGTGAATCACTAAAACAATACAGAAATACACTACGGAAAAAGAAGGAACAGCACGTCAGAAATCAGCTCAATGTAATTGAAGAATCCATAGACCGCTTCTGGGAATATTGGAAAACACTAAACAAACAACAACACGAAGAATTATCTATCCAAAATGGAGATGTATGGGTAAACCACTTCTCCAATCTTTTTGGCTCTATAACAAAGAATAAAGAGCAAAAACATATACATGATCAAATACAAATCTTAGAATCAACTATTAAAGACCAGAACCCACTGGATTCTCCAATTACCTTGAACGAGTTACAGGACAAAATAAAAACCCTCCAACCCAAAAAGGCCTGTGGTGTTGATGGTATCCTCAATGAAATGATCAAAGATACAGAAAACAAATTCCAATTGGCTATACTAAATCTCTTTAACATCATACTTAGCTCTGGCATCTTCCCCAATATTTGGAACCAAGGACTGGTCACCCCAATCCACAAAAGTGGAGACAAATTTGACCCCAATAACTACCGTGGAATATGTGTCAACAGTAACCTTGGGAAAATCCTCTGCATTATCATTAACAGCAGACTCGTACAATGAAAACAATGTACTGAGCAAATGTCAAATGGGCTTTTTACCAAATTACCGTACAACAGACCATGTATTCACCCTGCACACCCTAATTGATAACCAAACAAACCAAAACAAAGGCAAAGTCTTCTCATGCTTTGTTGATACTGCGTGGCAGGGTAGCCTAGTGGTTAGAGAGTTGGACTAGGAACCGGAAGGTTGCAAGTTCAAACCCCCGAGCTGACAAGGTACTAATTTGTTGTTCTGCCCCTGAACAGGCAGTTAACCCACTGTTCCTAGGCCGTCATTGAAAATAAGAATTTGTTCTTAACTGACTTGCCTGGTTAAATAAAGGTTAAAATTTTTTTTTTTTTAAATTCTAAAAAGCCTTTGACTCAATTTGGCATGAGGGTCTGCTATACAAATTGATGGAAAGTGGGGGGTAAAACATACAACATTATAAAATCCATGTACACAAACAACAAGTGTGCTGTTAAAATTGGCAAAAAACACACACATTTCTTCACACAGGGTCGTGGGGTGAGACATGGATGCAGCTTAAGCCCCACCCTCTTCAACATATATATCAACGAATTGGCGCGGGCACTAGAAAAGTCTGTAGTACCCGGCCTCACCCTACTAGAATCCGAAGTCAAATGTCTACTGTTTGCTGATGATCTGGTGCTTCTGTCACCAACCAAGGAGGGCCTACAGCAGCACCTAGATCTTATGCACAGATTCTGTCAGACCTGGGCCCTGACAGTAAATCTCAGTAAGACCAAAATAATGGTGTTCCAAACAAGGTCCAGTCGCCAGGACCACAAATACAAATTCCATCTAGACACTGTTGCCCTAAAGCACACAAAAAACGATACATACCTTAGCCTAAACATCAGCGCCACAGGTAACTTCCACAAAGCTGTGAACAATCTGAGAGACAAGGAAGAAGGAACAAAAGGAACAAATTTCAACATACCAATTAGGATCTGGCTAAAAATACTTGAATCAGTCATAGAGACCATTGCCCATTTACGGTTGTGAGGTCTGGGGTCCGCTCACCAACCAAGACTTCACAAAATGGGACAAACACCAAATATAGACTCTGCATGCAGAATTCTGCAAAAATATCCTCCGTGTACAACGTAGAACACCAAATAATGCATGCAGAGCAGAATTAGGCCGATACCCACAGTGTGCCATCACAGCAGTAAGATTTGTGACCTGTTGCCATGAGAAAAGGGCAACCAGTGAAGAACAAACACCATTGTAAATACAACCCATATTTATGCTTATTTATTTTTATCTTGTTCCCTTTAACCATTTCTACATTGTTAAAACACTGTATATATATGATATGACATTTGTAATGTCTTTATTGTTTTGAAACTTCTGTATGTGTAATGTTTACTGTAAATTTTTAATTGTTTATTTCACTTTATATATTCACTTTATATATTATCTACCTCACTTGCTTTGGCAATGTTAACACGTTTCCCATGCCAATAAAACCCTTGAATTGAATTGAATTGAATTGAGAAAGAGATATAGAGAGTAATGTCTTTAGTTTTGAAACTTCTGAGAGAGAAATTTTTAATTGTTTATTTCACTTTATATATTCAATTTATATATTATCTACCTCACTTGAGAGAGAGACAGAAAAAAGAGAGAGAGAGAGAAAGAGAGAGAGAGAGACAGAAAGAGAGAGAGAGAGAGAGAGAGAGACAGAGAGAGAGAGAAGAGAGAGAGAGACAGAAAGAGAGAGAGAAAGAAGAGAGAGAGAGAGAGAGAGAGAGAGAGAGAGAGAGAGAGAGAGAGAGACAGAGAGAGAGAGAGAGAAAGAGAGAGATAGTGTGTGCTGAGTGGATACAGCCCTGTAAAACCTTCACTGCAGGGGGATTAGTGTCAGTAGGCAGGGCTAATCCCATTGTCTCCATACTGCCGCTGCAGGCCCAACACTGCATGTCACACACACACACACACACACACACACACACACACACACACACACACACACACACACACACACACACACACACACACACACACACACACACACACACACACAGTTGTAATGTAGGTGTGCTACAAACTAGCCCCCAAGCACTGCAGGGGAAAACACCTCTCACCCAGATGAAATCATCATTTTGTAATGTAAAGGCTCCCGATGGGGCAGCGGTCAGAGGCATTGCATCTCAGTGCTAGACGGGTCACCACAGACCCTGGTTTGATTCCAGGCCGTATCCTAACCGGCCGTCCCATAGGGCGGCACACAGTTTTCCCAGAGTCCTCCCCACAGTTTTCCCAGAGAGAGAGAGAGAGAGAGAGAGAGAGAGAGAGAGAGAGAGAGAGAGAGAGAGAGAGAGAGACACAGAGAGAGAGAGAGAGAGAGAGAGAGAGAGAGACAGAGAGAGAGACAGAGAGAGAGAGAGACACAGAGAGAGACACAGAGAGAGTTAGAGACAGAGGTAGAGAAAGGCCGCCGTAGGCAGACATGGCTCTCAAGAGAAGACAGGCTATGTGCTCACTGCCCACAAAATGAGGTGGAAACTGAGCTGCACTTCCTAACCTCCTGCCCAATGTATGACCATATTAGAGAGACATATTTCCCTCAGATTACACAGATCCACAAAGAATTCAAAAACAAATCCAATTTTGATAAACTCCCATATCTACTGGGTGAAATTCCACAGTGTGCTGTCACAGCAGCAAGATTTGTGACCTGTTGCCACGAGAAAAGGGCAACCAGTGAAGAACAAACACCATTGTAAATACACCCATATTTATGCTTATTTATTTTATCTTGTGTCCTTTAACCATTTGTACAATTTTAAAACACTGTATATATATATAATATGACATTTGTAATGTCTTTACTGTCTTGAAACTTCTGTATGTGTAATGTTTACTGTTAATTTTGGTTGTTTTTCACTTTATAAATTCACTTTGTATGTTGTCTACCTCACTTGCTTTGGCAATGTTAACACATGTTTCCCATGCCAATAAAGCCCTTGAATTGAATTGAATTGAATTGAATTGAATTGAGACAGAGAGAGAGAGAGAGAGAGAGAGAGAGAGAGAGAGAGAGAGAGAGAGAGAGAGAGAGAGAGAGAGAGAGAGAGAGAGAGAGAGAGAGAGAGAGAGAGAGAGAGAGAGAGAGAGACAGGAGAGAGAGAGACAGAGAGAGAGAGACAGAGAGAGAGAGAGAGAGAGAGAGAGAGAGAGGAGAGAGAGAGACAGAGAGAGAGACAGAGAGAGAGAGAGAGAGAGAGAGAGAGAGAGAGAGAGAGACAGAGGAGAGAGAGAGACCCACAGAGAGAGAGAGACAGAGAGAGAGTCAGAGAGAGAGACAGAGCCATAGAGACAGGGAGAGAGATGTGTCTGGAGTTAGATCGCTTGTGTTTTCTTTTTGTTTCCTTGTGTTGGTGGTTTTTCTTTTTCTATGCATGTTTCAATAAAAATATTATAGAATTAGGTATATTATATTTCTTGTTGGAATTGCCCTGGTTTTCGTTGGGATGGCGACCCACATGGGGACGCTGTCCCTGTCACTTCAGCACGGCCTCAGGTGTGTTACTGGAGCTACTGTCACTGTGGAGGAGTTTCTGGTCGCCGTAGGAGAGAAGGCAGGATATGAAAATGTTGCTTATGAGTCGCGGATGAATAAAGCGGTGGTGTTTTTTGTTAAAGAAGAGTGTCTTGTTGATCGTATGGTTGAGCATGGCGTACTTCTTAAAGAAGAGTGTCTTGTAGATCGTATGGTTGAGCATGGTGTACTTCTTAAAGAAGAGTGTCTTGTTGATCGTATGATTGAGCATGGTGTACTTCTTAAAGAAGAGTGTCTTGTAGATCGTATGTCACTTGAGCATGGTGTACTTCTTAAAGAAGGCAGTGAAAATCTTGCTTGAGTCGTATGGTTAAGCATGGTGTACTTTGTTAAAGAAGAGTGTCTTGTTGATCGTATGGTTGAGCATGGTGTACTTCAAAGAAGAGTGTCTTGTTGATCGTATGGTTGAGCATGGCGTACTTCTTAAAGAAGAGTGTCTTGTAGATCGTATGGTTGAGCATGGTGTACTTCTTAAAGAAGAGTGTCTTGTTGATCGTATGATTGAGCATGGTGTACTTCTTTAAAGGTGTGTTTATTCAAGTTACGTTGCTTTTTTTCTCTGTCAACGAGGGTTACGATTTCAAATGTATAGCCTTTTACTCCCAATGAGCTCCTGAAGAGCAAGTTATTGCGGTATGAGAAGTTTTGAGGTTCAAATAAAATTGTCCAGCTGGGTTTCAAACACCCGGCTCTGAAACAGGTGAAGTCGTTTCAAACACCCGGCTCTGAAACAGGTGACGTCGTTTCAAACACCCGGCTCTGAAACAGGTGACGTTGTTTCAAACACCCGGCTCTGAAACAGGTGACGTCGTTTCAAACACCCGGCTCTGAAACAGGTGACGTCGTTTCAAACACCCGGCTCTGAAACAGGTGACGTCGTTTCCAACACCCGGCTCTGAAACAGGTGACGTCATTTCAAACACCCAGCTCTGAAACAGGTGACGCTGTCCGTTTTATGTTTTTGGACAAACAGTCCCAGCTCTGACAACAGGTATTTGGCTTATGCCTAGTGGTTCAGCCACAAGAACCTGTCAGGTGTTTATGTTTTTGAGACACACCAGAGCAGTCTTGTGCAGTTATTGTTTCAAGTCAAGTATGACAACAGACTGTATTTGGGGGCTTATGTCCCAGGTAGTGGAGGAGATGTCCACCACAAGAACCTGTTGCTGTCCCAGGCAGTGGAGAAGTTGTTTGTGTTGAGGGGGGACTGAGTTGCCCAGCTTGTCCACCAGAGGATGGGTTACATAGCGTCGGATGTGCAGCAGAAACATATTGTGTCCCAGGCAGTGGAGGAGACGTAGGATGGGTTACGGGGGGTTCATGGGGGCTGGATGTGGGGGGGTTCATGTGGGGCTAGTGTCCCAGTAGTGGAGGAGACGTCACCAGTGATGGGTTACGAGGGGGGTTCATGATGTCCCAGGCAGTGGAGGAGAAATGTGAGGGTTACGAATGGGTAGTGGAGGAGACGTCCATTACGTTCATGGGGGCTAGTGTCCCAGGCAGTGGAGGAGACGTCCATTACGAGTGATGGGGTGCAAGTGGGGAGTGTTGAGAGGGATGTGGAAGAGGGGGGTCAGTTTGTGATGTCAGCTGTGGTGACATCACAGTGGGGTTAGACCAGTTGAGTGAGAAGAAGCATTTCCGTTGTCACGGCAACAAAAAGGGAGTTGGGAAACGTGGTCAGATTCAGAGAAACTTAAAACAATGATGATGCCTCATAGGGTGTGTTTTTTTTTCTCTCTTTGTCTGGTTTCTCTGTGGTTTATTCTGCTTTTCCTTTCTCTTTTCTACATGGAGGTACTAAGGGGAGGTTCTCTCAATAGTAATGGGGGAAGGGACAGGAATAAGAGGGCTTGGGTATTAGAAGTAATAAAACAGAAAAGGCTTCATGTAGTTTTCCTACAGGAGACACATAGTGATGAGGAAAATGAGGTTGACTGGGGTATGTGGTGGGACGGGCAGCATGTACTCAGTCATGGTACTAATTTCAGTGCTGGGGTGGCAATCTTGTTTTCCTCAGGCTTAGGGGTGACTGTGGTGTCTACAACAGAGGTTGTCAAGGGTTTTATTGGTCAAGGCAGATGTTGAAAAAAATCATGTTTATGCTCCTAACGAGGGTACAGAGCATATTGCTGTATTTCATCAAATAAATGAAACCTTAAGACAGTGTGACCAAGAGGGTTGTAGGGTTTTGGTTGGGGTGGTGGGGGGGGGGGTGGACTGGAACTGTACAGGGTATTTGACTGTTGATCGCACTACTGAAGAACCTCACCTGTGGTCAGTTACTTGTCATTCTGGTCTATTAACTTAGAATGAGTTTTTTGACGTGTGGAGTGTTAGATATACAGAAGTTAGGCGGAATAATGATAATTAACATAAAAGTTAATGAAGGTCGTGTCCGTGCAGCAAGGTTAGACAGGTTGAATGTACAGTGTCTTAAGGAAAGTATTCAGACAACCTTAATTCTAAAATTGATTAAATATATTTTTTCCTCATCAATCTACACACAATATCCATAATGACAAAATCGAAAACAGTAAAAAGTGTGATGTTACTCCTGTGGGTTTCTCTCATCATCATAATGTGTCTGTTGATATTCACTTGTCCACGAAGGTCATCACCTTACTGGTATTTTACTGTATTATTACATGACACCATGTTTTGTGAAAAGTTTTTTGTGAAAAGTTTTAGTTGCTTTGGAAAAAAAAATTGTGAAAAGTTTTAGTTGCTTTGGAAAAAAAATTTGTGAAAAGTTTTAGTTGCTTTGGAAAAAAATGTTGTGAAAAGTTTTAGTTGCTTTGGAAAAAATTCAGGGTTATTAAATGGAATTTTGAGTCCTTGAGACAATGGTGGGAGTTTGGGAATATTAAAATACGAGAAGGGAAGGCCCAAATACGAGTGTTTTGTCAACAGTATACCACTCTGTTTAATATTGATCTTAAAGAGAGTTAAATTGTTACATGATGTCATGTTTTGTGACAGGTTTCTGTTGTTTTGGGAAAAATGGAGGGGTATAAAAGGGAATTTTGAGTCCTTGAGACAATGGTGGGAGGTTGGGAAGGCCCAAATACGACTTTTTTGTCAACAGTATACTGCTCTGTCTCAAACTGAATTTAAAGAGACTATCAGGGCCCTTGAACAGGACATCAAATCTATTGAATAGAAGTTGCTCACTCAGAATGACCCCGAACTAGGCATGGATTTACAGGAGAAGAGACATGAACTGAGGTCGTTTTTACATGAAAGAGTGAAGGGTGCCTTGATTAGGTCTCGTTTTGCTAACCTCAAGGATATGGATGCTCCTAGCATTAAAAAAAAAAAAAAAACTAGGATAGTCGACATTTCAACGCAAACAGATGGTCTGCCTTCGTCTCCCTGATGGGAAGGTGACCACGGATGACGGTGAGATGCGCCAACACGCCATGGATTTCTACTTGGCCCTCTATAAGGCGGAGGACTGTGATCCTCTGTGTACTGAACAGTTGTTACATGGACTTCCTCAATTGGGCCCTGACCAGAGAGCTACTCTGGACTCTGACATTACTCTTCAAGAGCTGTCCACTGCAGTTATGCAGCTCTCAACAGGCCGAGCCCCTGGCATCGATGGTTTACCATCTGACTTCTATAAGCACTTTTGGGGGTCTATTGGGGGGGATTTTTATGATGTGGTGTGAGAATCTTTTAACGAGTGCTTTCATTGTTGCCAAAAGAGGGGGGATTTGGCTCTTTTAAAAAACTGGTGACCTGTTGCATTGCTGTGTGCAGAATATAGAATTATATCTAAGTGTCTCTCAAATAGGTTGAAAGAATATATGGGACCAATCTTACTGTTTTTTAAATTGTATTTATTTATTTCACCTTTATTTAACCAATGAGGCCAGTTGAGAACAAGTTCTCATCTACAACTGCGACCTGGCCAAGATAAAGCAAAGCAGTGCAACAAAAACAACAACACAGAGTTACACATAAACAAACCTACAGTCAATAACACAATATAAAAATCTATGTACAGTGTGTGGAAAATGTAGAAGATCAGGGAGGTAAAGGCAATAAATAGGCCATAGAGGCGGAATAATTACAATTTAGCATTAACACTGGAGTGATAGATGTGCAGATGATGATGTGCAAGTGGAGATACTGGGATGCAAAAGAGCAAAGAGATAAATAAAAATATGGGGATGAGGTAGTTGGGTGGGCTATTTACAGATTGACTGTGTACAGGTACAGTGATTGGTAAGCTGCACTGACAGCTGATGCTTAAAGTTAGAGAGGGAGATATAAGTCTCCAGCTTCAGTGATTTTTGCAGTTTGTTCCAGTCATTGGCAGCAGAGAACTGGAAGAAAAGGCGGCCAAAGTAGGTGTTGGCTTTGGGGATGACCAGTGAAATATACCTGCTGGAGCTTGTGCTACCGGTGGGTGTTGCTATGGTGGCCAGTGAGCTGAGACAAGGCGGGGCTTTACCTAGCAAAGACTTATAGATGACCTGGATCCAGTGGATTTGGCAACGAAAATGTAGCGAGGGCCAGCCAACAAGAGCATACAGGTTGCAGTGGTGGGTAGTATATGGGGGTTTGGTGACAAAACAGATGGCACTGTGATAGACTGCATCCAGTTTGCTGAGTAGAGTGTTGGAGGCTATTTTTTAAATGACATCGCCAAAGTCATGGATCGGTAGGATATTCAGTTTTACAGGGGTATGTTTGGCAGCACGAGTGAAGGAGGCTTTGTTGCGAAATAGGAAGCCGATTCTAGATTTAATTTTGGATTGGAGATGTTTAATGTGAGTCTGGAAGGAGAGTTTACAGTCTAATCAGACACCTAGGTATTTGTAGTTGTCCACATATTCTATGTCAGAAGCGTGATGCTAGTTGGGTGGACGGGTGCGGGCAGCAATCGGTTGAAGAGCATGCATTTAGTTTTACTAGCATTTAAAAGCAGTTGGAGGCCACGGAAGGAGTGTTGTATGGCATTGAAGCTCATTTGGAGGTTAGCTAACACAGTGTCCAAAGAAGGTCCAGATGTATACAGAATGGTGTCGTCTGCGTAGAGGTGGATTAGAGACTCACCATCAGCAAGAGCGACATTGATATATACAGAGAATAGAGCCGGCCCGAGATTTTAACTTTTTGGCACCCCCATAGAGACTGCCAGTGGTCCGGACAACAGACCCTCCGATTTGACACACTGAACTCTATCTGAGAAGTAGTTGGTGAACCAGGCGAGGCAGTCCTTTGAGAAACCAAGGCTATTGAGTCTGCCGATAAGAGTGCAGTGATTGACAGAGTCGAAAGCCTTGGCCAGGTCAATGAAGACGACTGCCATTTTATCGATGGCGGTTATGATATCGTTTAGGACCTTTAGCGTGGCTGAGATGCACCCATGACCAGGTCAGAAACCAGATTGCATAGTGGAGAAGGTACGGTGGGACTCGAAATGGTTGGTGATCTGTTTGTTAACTTGGCTTTCGAAGATTTGAGAAAGGCAGGGCAGGATATAGATCTCTAACAGTTTGGGTCTGGAGTGTCTCCCCCTTTGAAGAGGGGGATGACCGAGGCAGCTTTCCAATCTTTGGGGATCTCAGACGATATGAAATAGAGGTTAAACAGGCTAGTAATAGGGGTTGCAACAATTTCAGCTGATAATTTTGGAAAGAGAGAGTTCAGATTGTCCAACCCAGCTGATTTGTAGGGATCCAGATTTTGCAGCTCTTTCAGAACATCAGCTGTCTGGATTTGGGTGAAGGAGAAGCGGGGGCTTGGGAAAGTTGCTGCAGGGGGTGCAGAGCTGCTGGTCGGGGAAGGGAAGGGGTGGCCAGGTGGAAAGCATGGTCAGCTGTAGCAAAGTGCTTATTGATATTATCGATTATCGTCGATTTATCGGTGGTGACAGTGTTTCCTAGCCTCAGTGCAGTGGGCAGCTGGGAGGAGGTGCTCTTATTCTCCATGGACTTTGCTGTGTCCCAAAAGTTTTTGGAATTAGTGCACAGCCTTAGCTTTCCTAATTGACTGTGTATATTGGTTCCCGACTTCCCTGAAAAGTTGAATATCGCGGGGGCTATTCGATGCTAATGCAGAACGTCACAGGATGTTTTTGTGCTGGTCAAGGGCAGTCAAGTCTGTTGTGAACCAAGGGTTATATCTGTTCTTAGTTCTTAGTTCTACATTTTTTGAATAGGGCATGCTTATTTAAGATGGTGAGGAAGGCACTTTTAAAGAGCAACCAGGCATCCTCTACTGACGGGATGAGGTCAATATCCTTCCAGGATACCCAGGCCAGGTCGATTAGAAAGGCCTGCTCGTTGTGTTTTAGGGAGCGTTTGATGAGGGGTGGTCGTTTGATGGACGCAGGCAATGAGGCAGTGATCACTGAGATCCGGGTTGAAGACAGCAGTGGTGTATTTAGAGGGCAAGTTGGTTAGGATGATATCTATGAGGGTGCCCATGGTTATGGATTTAGGGTTGCACCTGGTAGGTTCCTTGATAATTTGTGTGAGATTGAGGGCATCTAGCTTAGATTGTAGGATGGCCGTTGTGTTAAGCATATCCCAGTTGAAAATAAGACAATAATAACTCACTAAAACAGCAATATTCAATATTCAAGGCATATTGACATTAGGGAGAGGCATGTGTAGCCGAGTGATCATAGGGTGAGTCAGGGAGACATTCAGTAGTCGCTGCTACGCTAGGCGAGCTGGAGACACGGCGAGTCAGACAGCTAGCGGGCCGGGGCTAGCAGATGGGCCTTCGGCGACATCGCAACGGAAGAGCCTGTTGAAACCACCTCGGATGATTATGTCGGCAGACCAGTCGTGATGGATCGGCGGGGCTCCGTGTCGGTAAATAAAGGGTCCAAGCCAATTGGCAAAAGAGGTATTGTAGCCCAAGAATTAGCTGGTAGGTCACTTTGGCTAGCCGGGAGATGGGCCTAGCTTGAGGCTAGCTCAAGGCTAACTGGTGCTTACTTCGGGACAGAGGCATTAGCCAGCAGTGGCCACTCGAATGCAGCTAGCTAGCTGCGATGATCCTGTGTAATGGACCAGGGCTTGTGGCAGGAATCCGGTGATGAAGTAGAGAAAAAGCAGTCCGATATGCTCTGAGTTGATATCGCGCTGTGCAGGTATTGACCGAGCTGATGCTGGCTGGTGTCCGACTCAACGGTGAAGACAGCTAGCAGTGGCTAACTGACTACTAGCTAGTAGCTAGTTAGCTGGCTAGCTTCTGATGGGGGTTCCGGTTCTAAAGTATAAAAATAGCAGATCCGTCCCACATTGGGTGAGGCGGGTTGAAGGAAAGTATATTCAGTCCGTAGATGGAAGGTGAGATTAAAATATATACTAAATATATATGAGATGTACACGTCCCACTGCTATGCCATCTTGGATGGCTACGACATCTACCTGACCGCTCAATTGTTGATAACTTGTTTCTAATAATAGATGTTTTTAGACATTTGTAAACTATCCGATGAATGTGGATTTGCTTTCTTTGGATCAGGAGAAGGCTTTTGACCATGTGAACCACCAGCACTTGTTCAAAACAATGAAAGCACAAGGGTGTGCAAGGCATGGTGGACATTTCTTCTAGGATCATGGCATTCCGGCTTCAAGCTGCCCAGAGACTGTTGTACAGTGACGGTTCTAGCTGGGTCGACTCAGCCTATACATTGATGAGGAGAGAGGGCTGTCTGGGCATAGACAAGCACCTTTTCCTCCTAAAGCTAGAGGGTGCTGATTTGGCTGACCTGACTCCATTCTATGAGTCTGTTATGCAGGCTTGGAGAGTTATCGACATGTCCCGTAGGCCGGCAAACCACCAGGCTTGTGAGTTTTTGAAGAGCCTCTGTTTTATAACACTGTCATCCAGTCCTGTGCTGTGGGTCCAGCCAGCATACGTTCATACCTGTTAGGTGTGGGGTGAACCAAGCCGGGTCATCTGATGTGGAGCAGGAGCAGGATCGTTGGAGGAGCTGGGAGAAAGAGCCGGGGATACAATCATCTGGCCTACTGAGGAAGGTCATAGCGGAGGTCTGCGATTCTTTGCCAGTACTTCATCGGCAGTAAAATGTGACTGATACTTCTAACTCTGATCGGTGGACGGAGGGTCTGGATGATGTGATCCCTGCGCTGAATGTTAATGCCGCGGCGGGGGCACTAGAGGACGACGTTGGGATACTGCTTTCCTTCCATACTCCGGAGCTGGGGGTGTTCAAGGCGGTGGGAAAGAAGGCCATATACTGTAATAATATGTGTAGAAGTGTCCCGTGCTTCTTCCCTGGAAAGGGTAAAATCGACGAGGTGGGCGGGTGTGTGTGGTCCAGGTGCTTCTCCAAAAGGCTGTTGGCGGTCTTTCTATAAATTGCCTATTGATAAGAGGACAGCTGACCTCCAATGGAGGATAATACATGGAGCCAAAGCCACCAATATGCATCTGGTACATCTGGATCCTACTGTTGGGGAGGGTTGTCCATTCTGTGCTGAGTCTGAAACGCTGACACATTTGTTTTTCTCAGGTTCTGCCTGTGTTGTACCAAGCTGGTAGACATGCTCTCTAGATGAAGAGGACATAATGACTAACTGCTGGTTGAGCGGGTCAATGTATCTCTCTCTCTGCTCAAGCTCCTCTCTTGTTGTGCTCAGATGGTCTCTGAGGTCATCATTTGTCTGACTCAGTTTGTCCATTCTGCTTTTTAATTTAGCAATAGATGCTCTGCTTTCCTCCCTGAGCTGTTTCATCTCTTCTTTTAGTTTCTGGACAGTGTCATCCTCCTGAAGCGCGTTCTCTCTGAGTTCTATGACCTCTGCTTCAACTAGAGAGAGAGGGTGTTGTGGAAACGTTGCATAGCAGGTGTTCTTAGTGTTGTAGGCATGTCCTTGACTCTATCTGCAGGTGAGGTAGGTAGAGGGACACTGGTTGGCTTCTTGCCGGGTCACAGAGACCGTTGTGGCCTGCTTTCTCCATCATCTCCCTCCTTGACTTTTTTCTCAGCTTCTGAGATGAGTTCAGCTTCTACTTTTAGGGTAGCAAACATATTCTCTAAAGCCTGGAGGCTTGACTCAATACAGTTCCATTATTGTAGAAGTTGACTGTTTGCTCTGGTCAACATCTTCAAAAATGCTGATCTGACTGCTTTGGCCTTTTTCAATAGCAACTCTGTTGATGTTGGCTGCAATGTTGCAATATAAGCCTACCTTTTCCAAAACAGTGTTTATTATTTGTTTATTGTATTATTGTCTCTAGTGTCTTTAGAGAACTGTTTTACTTTGATGTCCTTTGTCTTCTGTCCATCTTTTGTCATTTCTATTGTGTTGTTAACTAGCGATTTGTTTGGTTAGCCTGTTAGCTTCATTGAGGAGAGTCACAAGTAACTGATTAGAAATTGGTAAATAATCTAGCTAGCTAAGCTAACTGCACAATTTTTTAAATAGATACTTTTTCTTCATTTGTTGCTTGTTTTGTCTCCCATTCAGTCGTGCAGTTTCCTTTTGCTTTTATTTCCCAATGTACTTCACTCTAAAAATGATGTAAATTTCAATATTTGTTGGAGCTCAGCTGCTGCTCAGCTGCTGCACTTTAAAGAGGTCCATTTTGGAACCTCTCTCTCTGACTCTCCCTGTCTCTATCTTTCTCCTTCTCTCCTTCACTCCGTCTCTCTGTCTCTCACTCTCTCTTGCTCCATCTCTCTCTCCCACTCTCTGTCTATCTCGCTCTCTCTCGCTCTCTCTCGCTCTCTCTCCCATTGGCTCTGGGTAGCAATGGTCACTCGCGGTGGAGGCCATACACACACACACATCCCCATACACACTATACCTACGACCACCAGCTTAGTTCAGCTACATGATTCTGACAGCCTATCTGCTTGTATTTACCTTAAAGCAGAGGATGTGATTAGAGTAGAGTACCATTGCAGCCTTGATTAAATAAGGACCTTTGATTGGAAATATTTCTCTACACTAAAGCTAATAAACAGATTATACATCCCAAATGGGACCCTATTCCTTGTATAGTTCACTACTTTTGATCAGGGCTGGTCAAAAAGTAGTGCACTTTATAGGGAACAGGGTGCCATTTGGGACCCAAACATAGACTGCTAGTGATGAAGGTCCCACTTGGTAGTGAAAGCAACACATGTTGACAAGGCAATCTGAGAAATGGCCACATCAGCAAAAAAAATGCAGTTTATACTGTATAATGCTTGTTAAACTCTCCACCCTCAACTTGGCTTTAAAGAAAACATCTACTAGCGTTTGTTTGGATCACTGTTTTCCATTGCCAGGAAGTGTGGACATGCAATTAGAGCTCTGGCACGCTTTTCACTTTCTTTTCACTTTTAACGATCCAATACAGCAGTTTTTATTTGTATTTATTTATTGGTAACAATTAAGTACCTTACTGTGATTGTTTTCAATTAAAATAGTTAAAAACATTTTTTTTTGATAATATATCATCTTTACAAAAATGCTAATTCTGAAACCAGAATTTAGCTGGGACTGTCTGGGAGTTGTCTGAGTGAGGGACCTAATTGGAGGAGTCCAATGGGAGGGATGTGTAACCTGAAAACTAGCTACTATTGGCAGAGAAGTTTGAAACTATCTTTACTATTGGCCTATTAACTTATACTGCCTGGTGATGTAGTTTCAGGCAGACTTTTTAAAACACTTAAAGGGTATTATCATAATTTTCACAATTTCACAGTATTATTTCAACCTCATAGTGTGTAAATATACTGTATATACAGCAGGGGCTCCCAAGTGGCGCAGCAGTCTAAGGCACTGCATCTCAGTGCAAGAGGCATCACTACAGTCCCTGGTTTGAATCCAGGCTGAATCACATTCAGCCGTGATTGGGAGTCCCATTGGGCTGCACACAATTGGCCCAGCGCCGTCCTGGTTTGGCCGGGGTAGGCCGTCATTGTAAATAAGAATTTGTTCTAATCTGACTTTCCTAGTTAAGTAAAAAGAAAGAAAAAGCCATATCTCAGACTGGCCAATAAAAAGAAAAGATTAAGATGGGCAAAAGAACACTGGACAGAGGAACTCTGCCTAGAAGGCCAGCATCCCGGAGTCAACTCTTCACTGTTGAGACTGGTGTTTTGTGGGTAATATTTAATGAAGCTGCCAGTTGTGGACTTATGAGGCGTCTGTTTCTCAAACTAGACACTCTAATGTACTTGTCTTCTTGCTCAGTTGTGCACCGGGGCCTCCCACTCCTCTTTCTATTCTGGTTAGAGCCATTTTGTGCTAATCTGTGAAGGGAGTAGTACACAGCGTTGTACGAGATCTTCAGTTTCTTGGCAATTTCTCACATGGAACAGCCTTCATTTCTCAGAACAAGAATAGACTGATGAGGTTCAGAAGAAAGTTATTTGTTTGTTGCCCTTTTGAGTTTTTAATCAAACACACAAATACTGACGCTCCAGATACTCAACTAGTCCAAAAAATCTGCTGTTTTTAGCTACAATAGTCATTGACAACATTAACAATGTCTACACTGTATTTCTGATCAATTTGATGTTATTTTAATGGACAGAAAATGTGCTTTTCTTTCAAAAACAACAACATTTCTAACATTTGAACGGTAGTGTATATACGACACAGGAAATCACGTTTTTGACTGCACTGCCCCTTGAACTTCCTGCACTTCCCCTTTAACCTCCTTCACTGCCTACTAACTTCCTGCACTTCCCCTTTACCCTCCTTCACTGCCTCTTTAACTTCCTGCACTTCCCCTTTAACCTCCTTCACTGCCTCTTTAACTTCCTGCACTTCCCCTTTAACCTCCTTCACTGCCTCTTTAACTTCCTGCACTTCCCCTTTAACCTCCTTCACTGCCTCTTTAACTTCCTGCACTTCCCCTTTAACCTCCTTCACTGCCTCTTTAACTTCCTGCATTGCCCCTTTAACCTCCTTCACTGCCTCTTTAACTTCCTGCATTGCCCCTTTAACCTCCTTCACTGCCTCTTTAACTTCCTGCATTGCCCCTTTAACCTCCTTCACTGCCTCTTTAACTTCCTTCACTGCCCCTTTAACGTCCTGCACTTCCCCCTTGAACATCCTTTAGTATTATGTTTATATTTATTTATTTAGCTTTTATTTAACCCCGGGAGACACATTTAGACCTATGTGTCATTCACAACCCGGGAACAACAGTCACATCAGCACACGCAATTATATATGAAATCATAAAATATACACAATATACACATTAGCCATTATAATCTAATTAAACAAACACATTCATCACAATAAAAATCCTAAACCAATTTCCTGAAATCACCCAGGGACACCAAATTATCCAAATGAAGTGCAAACTGGAGACTATTCCACACATGCGATGCATGCGATATGAAAAAGTACATCTCCCGAACTCTGTGGTTAACAAGGAAGTCATCATCGGTCACCAGCCCTGTCATCTTGCATTATAACCTGAAATTCTACATTTCAACACAGATGTTAATAAGTGTGTTAGAGAAGCTTGTTTCAGTAGGTGCTTTATCCCTGTGGTAGCTGATGTGTGTAGTGTTGAGTCATCCGGAACTCTTTGGCATCAACTCAACTCGCCATCAGAGATAATGATGGCAGGGGATTTTTCTTGGCACTGAATCCTTCCAGTGATCGATCTTCCTCTAATAGTATCAACCTCACACAGGCAGCTAAAATGTTAAAAGCAGACATTAAAGATTTTGGACTTTTAGACTTATGGAGATTTCACAACCAAAGGTTAAAATACATTTTACTCCCGAGTGGCGCACCGGTCTAAGTCACTGCATTTCAGTTGGCCCAGCATTGTCTGGGTTTGGCCGGGGTAGGCCGTCATTGTTAATAAGAATTTGTACTTAACTGACTTGCCTAGTAAAATGTAAAATAATATTAATATACATATATTTTTTCAAATAACTGTCACACCCTGATCTGTTGCACCTGTCTTATGCTTGTCTCCACCCCCACACCAGGTGTCTCCACCCCCCCACCAGGTGTCTCCACCCCCCACCAGGTGTCTCCACCCCCCACCAGGTGTCTCCACCCCCCCACCAGGTGTCTCCACCCCCCACCAGGTGTCTCCACCCCCCCAACCAGGTGTCTCCACACCCCCACCAGGTGTCCCAACCAGGTGTCTCCACCCCCCACCAGGTGACTCCACCCCCCACCAGGTGTCTCCACCCCCCCCACCAGGTGTCTCCACCCCCCACCAGGTGTCACCACCCCCCCCCACCAGGTGTCTCCACCCCCCACCAGGTGTCTCCACCCCCCCACCAGGTTTCTCCTATTTTTTCCCATTATCCCCTGTTTATTTATACCTGCGTTTTCTGTTTGTCTGTTGCCAGTTTGTCTTGTCTCGTCAAGTTGTCCCAGCGTGTTTCTGTGTGTTACCTTCGCTCTAGTTTTGTTTTCTAGTCTTCCCGGTTTCCCGACCTTTCTGCCTGCCCTGACCCTGAGCCTGCCTGCCGTTCTGTCCCTTGTTGACTCTTCCTTGGATTGCGAACCTCTGCCTACCCTCGACCTGCCCCTTTTTTTTGCCTGCCTCTTTGTGATAATAAATATTCTGAGAACCGAACCATCTGCCTCCTGTGTCTGCGTCTGGGTCATATCCTGAGTCGTGCTAATAATAGTTACGCTAGAATCAACATATTTCTTATTCCTGCAGGCAAGGGAAGTTTAACTACTGGTTGGAAGTATTTAACAAGATGTATATCAGATCATTCTGCCCTGCTGGCTTCACTGCCAGTCAGTTTACCACAACTACCATTCAGAAGGTGGAGGTTTGGCACATACTTACTAAATAATCCTACATTTGTAACATTTTTGAACACTCATAGAGACATATGTTTTGCACCAATAACAACCCTCCCCCCCCTAAATTTTATGGAAAGCTCCTTGCATATCTGAGGGGGGCATATCATTTTGTTTACCTCAGGTGCTCGTAAGATGTGTAAGGTTCAAGTAGGTTTGTTGGAGAAAGAAATTAGAGAAAAATGGAAAAATGAACATAGTGTAACATTTGACAACTCAACGCTACAAAAAATTAGACTCAAAGCGATTGGACAATAACACCCCGACGACCCATAAAGCAGAAAACAAAACTCCTACGAACATGGAGATCAAGCAGGAAAGCTGCTTGCTTGGCAGATAAGGTGAGAGGAAGCTGGTAGAGTTACTGGCTCTATTAAGCTGCCCAATAACATAGTTGTTCACAGTCCTGAGGAAATTAATCTAGTCTTTTAGGGAGTTTTATGAAACATTGTAAAAGTCTGAAGGGGATATCACAGCCACAATGAAGAAAATAGTAACACTAAAGAAAAACCCTTGAATGAGTAGGTGTGTCCATACTTTAAAAATGTTTTTTTCCTTTATTTTACTAGGCAAGTCAGTTAAGAACAAATTATTATGTTCAATGACGGCCTAGGAACAGTGCGTTAACTGCCTGTTCAGGGGCAGAATTACAGATTTGTACTTTGTCAGCTCGGGGGTTTGAACTTGCAACCTTCCGGTTACTAGTCGAATGCTCTAACCATTTCTTCAAGTACCTACAGGTCAGGCATTATATTACCTCCTACCTCCTCATGCCTTTTGCACACAATGTATATAGACTCTCTTTTTTTTCTTTTTTTCTGCTGTGTTATTGACTTGTTAATTGTTTACTCCATGTGTAACTCTGTTGTTGTCTGTTCACACTGCTATGCTTTATCTTGGCCAGGTCGCAGTTGTAAATGAGAACTTGTTCTCAACTAGCCTACCAGGTTCAATAAAGGTGAAATAAATAAATACAAATAAATAAAAAATATTGCCACTCGGATAGGAGGTAGGATTCAAGCCATAACTGACAAACTGTAGCTGGAGAGGAAAGAGGTAAAAGGTTTCATTTCTTACATGGACTCTAGTCTTCAAGCTCTTTTGAGGAACGATGTATCTCTGATGGCTTGCATGAAGTGGCATGATGACATTGGTCTCATTTTTTCAGGATGAGAAATGGTGGAAAGCTCCTTTTTTTGGGGGATTCTCAGCATCTTTCATTTAACACAAGGCACAAGTTGATGCAATTCAATATTTTACATACTTTACACCAGAGAGACTGTATAAGATACATTCTAAATAATCAAGGTGTAAAATGGGGCTGGGCACACTGATGCATATGTTTTTGTCCTGCCCTGAACTAGGCAATTGTTGTAAAGACATTATTCAGATCTTATCACCGTTCACAAATATGACTGTACCACTAGATCCTTCCCTTGTTCTTCTTGCCGATGACTCTGTTCTACCAGTTAATATTGGTAGAAAATAAACAGATTCATTAAATTGGCAGTCATTGCATAAATAAATAAATAAAATAAAATATTAAATTGGCAGTCATTGCATAAATAAATAAATAAAATAAAATATTAAATTGGCAGTCATTGCATAAATAAATAAATAAAATAAAATATTAAATTGGCAGTCATTGCATAAATAAATAAATAAAATAAAATATTAAATTGGCAGTCATTGCATAAATAAATAAATAAAATAAAATATTAAATTGGCAGTCATTGCATAAATAAATAAATAAAATAAAATATTAAATTAAAATGAAAAGAACAGATGAATTAAGTTGGCAGTGCATTGCATCCAATAAATGCACAGCTATTTTTTGGAAGACCCCCGGCCAAGCAAGCAGATGTGGCTAAAATAACTAACTTCCTTTAACTTCCTATAATTTTCGTTATAAACCCTGTTGAATTTACTGATGTCTGGGGGGACTTTCAGAAGTTTCACCTTAGCTTCCTCATGATTTTTTTCTTCATTAATGTATTATTATTATTATTATTTTGTTTTTGCGTTTAATTATTTATTTTCTAGCATTGTCTGTGAAGGTTATTCTGCTTTGTTTTGTTATGGTTAATTATTGAAGAGTATTAGTAGAGGACAGGGATGGGAGTGTTCCTGTGTTGAGGAGGGAAGGGTTTTTGCATGATGTGCCCCCATATAGCCTGCTGTTTTGTGTAGGTGAAAGGAATAACGGAGCATTATCTGTGCCATATTTTGATGATGATTGTGCCATTAAAAAAAATGCCATTAAATATATTGTAAAAAATGAAACAAAAAAGGTTTCATCCACAGAGCTGCAATGGTCTCGAAGCCAGTTACGGAGGGCTACAAGTGAAATGCAACAGACCTAAATCTAGCCATCACTCTGGTTGTAATTCCGATATTGTCCACAGGATGGCAGCAGTGTATGTGCAAATTTTCAGACGGATAACTTGAAGTATGAGAAAACTACATGACATTTAGTGTGAAATCACCCAGGTACATTTGGGCAAATCTTGAAGTAGACATTTACATTTACATTACATTTTTTTCTGCAAGAATATTGTCAGAACTGTATACTTGGACTTTGATTGAGCTTTTCCAGTATTGTAAGTTCAACATTTGCAAAACATCCAGTTTTCATAACTTCCTAACTCTCCACATTCTTATAATTTTTGTCCAAATGGAAAAGACTTGCTGTCGCACAAGGTTAGCAGTTACATTTTGTGACAGATACAAGGTTTATTCCTGTAAAGCCCAGCTTATTGGCTATCTAGCTAGCTTTGTTTGACCCCGATTGGTACTTATTTGACAAAGTTACAGTCAATCAAGTGCAGACCGCCCGCGTCATCGGTGCGCCATGAAGACGCCGCTCTCTGACCAAATTTGGTGTCCTATAGGATATACTACACTCCCAATGATATAGTGAAGAAGTTCCTAGTTGGGGAGTATAGGGCCAGGGGGTTTTCCTAGATGGGGAGTATAGGGCCAGGGGGTTTTCCTAGATTGGGAGTATAGGGCCAGGGAGTTTTCCTAGTTGGGGAGTATAGGGCCAGGGAGTTTTCCTAGATGGGGAGTATAGGGCCAGGGGATTTTCCTAGATGGGGAGTATAGGGCCAGGGAGTTTTCCTTGATGGGGAGTATAGGGCCAGGGATTTTCCTAGATGGGGAGTATAGGGCCAGGGAGTTTTCCTAGATGGGGAGTATAGGGCCAGGGAGTTTTCCTATATGGGGAGTATAGGGCCAGGGAGTTTTCCTAGATGGGGAGTATAGGGCCAGGGAGTTTTCCTAGATGGGGGTGGCAGGGCCAGGGAGTTTTCCTAGATGGGGGTGGCAGGGCCAGGGAGTTTTCCTAGATGGGGGTGGCAGGGCCAGGGAGTTTAACTAGATGGGGGTGGCAGGGCCAGGGAGTTTTCCTAGATGGGGAGTATAGGGCCAGGGAGTTTTCCTATATGGGGAGTATAGGGCCAGGGAGTTTTCCTAGATGGGGGTGGCAGGGCCAGGAAGTTTTCCTAGATGGGGGTGAGAGGGCCAGGGAGTTTTCCTAGATGGGGGTGGCAGGGCCAGGGAGTTTTCCTAGATGGGGGTGGCAGGGCCAGGGAGTTTTCCTAGATGGGGGGTGGCAGGGCCAGGGAGTTTTCCTAGATGGGGGTATAGGGCCAGGGAGTTTTCCTAGATAGGGGGTATAGGGCCAGGGAGTTTTCCTAGATGGGGGGTGGCAGGGCCAGTAACCCAACATGTCAAAGGTTCAAATCCCAGAGCAGGCAAGGTGGAAACATCTGCTGTTCCGCCCATGAGCAAGGGAGTTAACCGCTAACTACACCTGCTCCCCGGCTCCGATGATGTGGACGTTGATTAAGGCACCTCTCTGATTCAGAGGCGTTGGGTTAAATGAGGAAGACACATTTCAGGTTGAATGCATTCAGTTGTGCAACTAGATATCACCTATAGTATTATCACTGACTATATACCACCCTATAGCATATCACCTATAGTATTATCACTGACTAGATATCACCTATAGTATTATCACTGACTAGATATCACCTATAGTATTATCACTGACTAGATATCACCCTATAGTATTATCACTGACTAGATATCACCTATAGCATATCACTGACTAGATATAACCTATAACATATCACTGACTAGATATCACCTATAGTATTATCACTGACTATATATCACCTATAGTATTATCACTGACTAGATATCACCCTATAGTATTATCACTGACTAGATATCACCCTATAGTATTATCACTGACTAGATATCACCCTATAGTATTATCACTGACTAGATATCACCCTATAGTATTATCACTGACTAGATATCACCTATAGTATTGTCACTGACTAGATATCACCTATAGTATTATCACTGACTAGATATCACCTATAGTATTATCACTGACTAGATATCACCTATAGTATTATCACTGACTAGATATAACCTATAGTATTATCACTGACTAGATATATCCCTGACTGAATATATATCACCTATAGTATTATCACTGACTAGATATCACCTATAGTATTATCACTGACTAGATATCACCCTATAGTATTATCACTGACTAGATATCACCTATAGTATTATCACTGACTAGATATCACCTATAGTATTATCACTGACTAGATATAACCTATAGTATTATCACTGACTAGATATCACCTATAGTATTATCACTGACTAGATATCACCTATAGTATTATCACTGACTAGATATCACCTATAGTATTATCACTGACTAGATATCACCTATAGTATTATCACTGACTAGATATCACCTATAGTATTATCACTGACTAGACATCACCCTATAGTATTATCACTGACTAGACATCACCCTATAGTATTATCACTGACTAGATATCACCTATAGTATTATCACTGACTAGATATCACCTATACTATTATCACTGACTAGATATCACCTATAGTATTATCACTGACTAGATATCACCTATAGTATTATCACTGACTAGATATCACCTTTTGCATATCACTGACTAGATATCACCTATTGCATATCACTGACTAGATATCCCCCTATAGCATATCACCTATAGCATATCACTGAGTAGATATAACCTATAGCATATCACTGACTAGGTATCACCTATAGCATATCACTGAGTAGATATCACCTATGGCATATCACTGAGTAGATATCACCTATGGCATATTGCCTATTGCATATCACTGAGTAGATATCACCTATGGCATATCACCTATAGCATATCACTGAGTAGGTATCACCTAGAGCATATCACTGAGTAGGTATCACCTATGGCATATCACCTATTGCATATCACTGAGTAGATATCACCTATTGCATATCACTGAGTAGGTATCACCTATAGCATATCACTGACTCGATATCACCTATAGCACATCACCTATAGCATATCACTGAGTAGATATCACCTATAGCATATCACTGACTAAATATCCCACCTATAGCATATCACCTATAGCATATCACTGACTAGATATCACCTATAGCACATCACCTATAGCATATCACTGAGTAGATATCACCTATAGCATATCACTGACTAGATGTCACTTATAGCATATCACTGACTAGATATCACCTATAGCACATCACCTAGCATATCACTGACACCTATAGCATATCATCCCCACCTATAGCATATCACCTATAGCATATCACTGACTAGATATCACCTATAGCACATCACCTATAGCATATCACTGAGTAGATATCACCTATAGCATATCACTGACTAGATGTCACTTATAGCATATCACTGACTAGATACCCCCCTATAGCATATCACTGACTAGATATCCCCCTATAGCATATCACTGACTAGATATCCCACCTATAGCATATCACCTATAGCATATCACTGAGTAGATATTGCTTATAGCATATCACATCACGGACTATATATCACCTATGGCATATCACCTATAGCATATCACTGACTAGATATCCCCCTATAGCATATCACTGACTAGATATCCCACCTATAGCATATCACTGACTAGATATCCCACCTATAGCATATCACTGAGAATATATTACCTATAGCATATCATATTACTGACTAAATTTCACCTGTACAATATCATTGACTAGATATCACCTTTAGCATATCAATGACCACATATCACCTACATCATATCACCTATAGAATTTCACTAATTGGTTATCCCCTTATAGCATATCACTGAGTAGATATTACCTATAGCATATTATATCACTGACTATATATCACCTATAGCATATCACCTATAGCATATCACTGAGAATTTATCACCTACAGAATATCACCTATAGTATATCACTGGGTAGATATCACCTAAAGCATATCACCTATAGCATATCATATATCTGACTAGATATCCCCTTTAGCGTATAACTGACCATATTTCACCTACATCATATCACCTATAGCATTTCACTAACTAGGTATCCCCCTATAGCATATCACTGAGTAGATATTCCCTATAGCATATTATATCACTGACTATAAGTGATATATAAGTGACACCTATAGCATATCACCTATATCATGTCACTGACTAGATACCCACCTACAGCATATCACCTATAACATATCACCTATATTCTATCACTGACTAGATACCCACCTATAGCATATCACCTATAGCATATCACCTATATTCTATCACTGACTAGATACCCACCTATAGCATATCCCTGACTAGATACCCACCTATAGCATATCACCTATAGCATATCACCTATATTCTATCACTGACTAGATACCCACCTATAGCATATCCCTGACTAGATACCCACCTATAGCATATAACCTATAGCATATCACCTATATTCTATCACTGACTAGATACCCACCTATAGCATATCACTGACTAGATACCCGACTAGATACCCACCTATAACATATCATTGACTAGATATCACCTATAGCATATCACCTACAGCATATCATTGACTAGATATCACCTATAGCATATCACCTATATTCTATCACTGACTAGATACCCACCTATAGCATATCCCTGACTAGATACCCACCTATAGCATATCACCTATAGCATATCACCTATATCATATCACTGATTAGATACCCACCTATAGCATATAACCTATAGCATATCACCTATATTCTATCACTGACTAGATACCCACCTATAGCATATCACTGACTAGATACCTGACTAGATACCCACCTATAGCATATCACCTATAGCATATCATTGACTAGATATCACCTATAGCATATCACCTATAGCATATCACTGACCAGATATCACCTATAGCACATCACCTGTAGCATATCACTGAGTATATATGAGTATATATCACCTAATGTATATCACTGACTAGATGTCACCTTGAGCATATCCCTGACTAGATATCGGCTAATTTGGGTACAATAGTTTTTTCCAGGTAAGGTCATAACTTCTGGTGTTATATACAGTAGGGCAAAAAAGTATTTAGTCAGCCACCAATTGTGCAAGTTCTCTCACTTAAAAAGATGAGAGAGGCCTGTAATTGTCATCATAGGTACACTTCAACCATGACAGACACATTTTTTTTTTAAATCCAGAAAATCACATTGTAGGATTTTGAATGAATTTATTTGCAAATTATGGTGGAAAATAAGTATTTGGTCAATAACAAAAGTTTATCTCAATACTTTATTATATACCCTTTGTTGGCAATGACAGAGGTCAAACGTTTTCTGTAAGTCTTCACAAGGTTTTCACACACTGTTGCTGGTATTTTGGCCCATTCCTCCATGCAGATCTCCTCTAGAGCAGTGATGTTTTGGGGCTGTTGCTGGGCAACACGGACTTTCAACTCCCTCCAAATATTTTCTATGGGGTTGAAATCTGGAGACTGGCTAGGCCACTCCAGGACCTTGAAATGCTTCTTACGAAGCCACTCCTTCGTTGCCCGGGCGGTGTGTTTGGGATCATTGTCATGCTGGAAGACCCAGCCACGTTTCATCTTCAATGCCCTTGCTGATGGAAGGAGGTTTTCACTCAAAATCTCACGATACATGGCCCCATTCATTCTTTCCTTTACACGGATCAGTCGTCCTGATCCCTTTGCAGAAAAACAGCCCCAAAGCATGATGTTTCCACCCCCATGCTTCACAGTAGGTATGGTGTTCTTTGGATGCAACTCAGCATTCTTTGTCCTCCAAACACGACGAGTTAAGTTTTTACCAAAAAGTAATATTTTGGTTTCATCTGACCATATGACATTCTCCCAATATTCTTCTGGATCATCCAAATGCTCTCTAGCAAACTTCAGACGGGCCTGGACATGTACTGGCTTAAGCAGGGGGACACGTCTGGCACTGCAGGATTTGAGTCCGTGGCGGCGTAGTGTGTTACTGATGGTAGGCTTTGTTACTTTGATCCCAGCTCTCTGCAGGTCATTCACTAGGTCCCCCCGTGTGGTTCTGGGATTTTTGCTCACCGTTTTTGTGATAATTTTGACCCCACGGGGTGAGATCTTGCGTGGAGCCCCAGATCGAGGGAGATTATCAGTGGTCTTGTATGTCTTCCATTTCCTAATAATTGCTCCCACATTTGATTTCTTCAAACCAAGCTGCTTACCTATTGCAGATTCAGTCTTCCCAGCCTGGTGCAGGTCTACAATTTTGTTTCTGGTGTCCTTTGACAGCTCTTTGGTCTTTGTTTTTTTTTCTCATTTTGTCTGTCATAGTTGAAGTGTACCTGTGATGAAAATTACAGGCCTCTCTCATCTTTTTAAGTGGGAGAACTTGCACAATTGCTGGCTGACTAAATACTTTTTTGCCCCACTGTATTACAATGCTCTAATTTAAACCAGAGCCCATTGTAGTGTATTAAAGGGGATAGGATGTTTGTGAAGTGCTTGAAGTACACTCTAAAGGGCATAGGATGTTTGTGAAGTACTTGAAGTACACTCTAAAGGGGATAGGATGTTTGTGAAGTGCTTGAAGTACACTCTAAAGGGGATAGGATGTTTGTGAAGTGCTTGAAGTACACTCTAAAGGGGATAGGATGTTTGTGAAGTGCTTGAAGTACACTCTAAAGGGGATAGGATGTTTGTGAAGTCCTTGAAGCACACTGTAAGCGTCATCGGATGTAATTTGAAACGCAGCCTAACTGTGAATCACCACTGGGTGTGTACTCTAGCTGATGTCGAGGGACTGGTATTGATAACGTCATACTGTGATGTTATGTACTGTGTGTTGGCCTTTAACTCGGGTTTTCTGGCTGTGACTCTTCGTCCGCTGTTTCAATCAGGTATTTTTCCATTGGGGCCCACATCTTATGTGTATCACTGGAGAGTTAGGGTCAGGGTCAGGGTTAGGGTCAGGGTCAGGGTCTGGGTTAGGGTTAGGGTTAGTGTCAGGGTTAGGGTCAGGGTCAGGGTTAGGGTTAGGGTCAGGGTCAGGGTCAAGGTCAGGGTTAGGGTTAGGGTCAGGGTTAGGGTTAGGTGAGTAATGTCACTGGAGGGATAGGTGAGTATTGTCACTGGAGGGTTAGGTGAGTATTGTCACCCAGAAGTTCATAAAGTCATGATGACATTGGATCTTATGTCCCATTACACATTATTTGGCTGGAACACTCATTGAAATGTATTATGTTTTTAGGAAGTTTTTAGAATGGAATCATTGTATGAGAAAAAGAACATTACCAGCAGTGTATTGACATTACAGAAGAAGTACAGGATTAGTTGACATAGTTATAGATGACATTTTGGTGACAAAGTCAAACACCTCAATGGAAAAAAGTTTTTCCATTTTAGAATGGTATATTGACACATCAAAGAAACACAGAAACTGTGCTGTTTTGGTCACAAACTGGTGACAAGCTCAGTTGCCCTGGCAGACAATGGAAAAAGTGGCATTTTTGAGCCCAAAATGACAATTAGTTCATCATAATTTTTTTCTCCCCATTTTGGAAAGGTTTCATTTTCAAATTAAAGTGAACATTTAGATGTTTCTATTGGTGACAAATCCCCCTAAAAAAACAAAAACATACATTAAAAAGACATGGAAATTGTACTGTTTAGGTGACAAACTCAATTTTCCCGACGGACAATGGAAAGAAATGACCCCATTTTTAGGTTCCATAATGACAGAGAGGAGAGGTGGCACTGAGGCTAGGACTGTGTCCCAAATGTCATCCTGTTCCCTATATAGTGCACTACTTTTGACCTTTTGCCCTCCTGTTCCCTATATAGTGCATTACTTTTGACCAGAGCCCAATTGACCCTGGTCACAAGTAGTGCACTATGTAGGGAATGACAGCCGTGTGGTCTATTAGGACATCCTAATAGGAGGCCATTGGGAAGGACATTTTATCAATGAGGAAGCAAAGGTCAGGGGTCAGAGGAAATTACCTCCAGGTCAGTGACCTCCTGCCAATCACACACAGGAAGAGCTCTGTCACCACGGTATACCCTGTCATCGTGACGACCACCCTCTGTCACAGCACCGTTCGACCCAGTCCCATGGCTGAGGCCAAAATGGCACCCTAATCCCTATGAAGAAAACCCAATGTGTTCTTTGTCACATTTACTAAGAACTTAAACAAACAGCTCCATGTAAAACTAACGTTCCAGGTCACATATTTCTTGAAAACTGGTTCGTAACCAGCAGCATAGCAAGTCAGGGTCAGGCTGCTCCCTGCTCCACTGTCATGCAGTGTGGTCCCTACAATAGGTCAGATTCCTCAAACTGCTTTCAGAGTAAAGCTACCGAGATCAGATTCCTCAAACTACTTTCTCAGTGAAGCTACGGAGATCAGATTCCTCAAACTGCTTTCAGAGTGAAGCTACAGAGATCAGATTCCTCAAACTGCTTTCAGAGTAAAGCTACGGAGATCAGATTCCTCAAACTGCTTTCAGAGTGAAGCTACCGAGATCAGATTCCTTAAACTGCTTTCAGAGTGAAGCTACAGAGATCATTATGCTCCAGATCTATACGAAGCCCTTCTATAAAACAGAGTGGTCCAGGACTGGGAAGCCCTTCAGTAAACCAGAGTGGTCCAGGACTGGGAAGCCCTTCAGTAAACCAGAGTGGTCCAGGACTGGGAAGCCCTTCAGTAAACCAGAGTGGTCCAGGACTGGGAAGCCCTTCAGTAAACCAGAGTGGTCCAGGACTGGGAAGCCCTTCTGTAAACCAGAGTGGTCCAGGACTGGGAAGCCCTTCTGTAAACCAGAGTGGTCCAGGACTGGGAAGCCCTTCAGTAAACAAGAATGGTCCAGGACTGGGAAGCCCTTCAGTAAACCAGAATGGTCCAGGACTGGGAAGCCCTTCAGTAAACCAGAGTGGTCCAGGACTGGGAAGCCCTTCAGTAAACCAGAGTGGTCCAGGACTGGGAAGCCCTTCAGTAAACCAGAGTGGTCCAGGACTGGGAAGCCGTTCTGTAAACCAGAGTGGTCCAGGACTGGGAAGCCCTTCAGTAAACCAGAGTGGTCCAGGACTGGGAAGCCCTTCAGTAAACCAGAGTGGTCCAGGACTGGGAAGCCGTTCTGTAAACCAGAGTGGTCCAGGACTGGGAAGCCCTTCAGTAAACCAGAGTGGTCCAGGACTGGGAAGCCCTTCAGTAAACCAGAGTGGTCCAGGACTGGGAAGCCCTTCTGTAAAACAGAATGATAAAGATCTATACAAAGCCCTTCTGTAAACCAGAGTGGTCCAGGACTAGGAAGCCCTTCTGTAAACCAGAATGGTCCAGGACTGGGAAGCCCTTCAGTAAACCAGAGTGGTCCAGGACTGGGAAGCCCTTCAGTAAACCAGAGTGGTCCAGGACTGGGAAGCCCGTCAGTAAACCAGAGTGGTCCAGGACTGGGAAGTCCTTCAGTAAACCAGAGTGGTCCAGGACTGGGAAGCCCTTCTGTAAACCAGAGTGTTCCAGGATTGGGAAGCCCTTCAGTAAACCAGAGTGCTCCAGGACTGGGAAGCCCTTCTGTAAAACAGAATGATAAAGATCTATACAAAGCCCTTCTGTAAACCAGAGTGGTCCAGGACTAGGAAGCCCTTCAGTAAACCAGAGTGGTCCAGGACTAGGAAGCCCTTCAGTAAACCAGAGTGGTCCAGGACTGGGAAGCCCTTCAGTAAACCAGGGTGGTCCAGGACTGGGAAGCCCGTCAGTAAACCAGAGTGGTCCAGGACTGGGAAGCCCTTCAGTAAACCAGAGTGGTCCAAGACTGGGAAGCCCTTCAGTAAACCAGAGTGGTCCAGGACTGGGAAGCCCTTCTGTAAACCAGAGTGGTCCAGGACTGGGAAGCCCTTCAGTAAACCAGAGTGGTCCAGGACTGGGAAGCCCTTCAGTAAACCAGAGTGGTCCAGGACTGGGAAGCCCTTCAGTAAACCAGAGTGGTCCAGGACTGGGAAGACCGTCAGTAAACCAGAGTGGTCCAGGACTGGGAAGCCCTTCAGTAAACCAGAGTGGTCCAAGCCTGGGAAGCCCTTCAGTAAACCAGAGTGGTCCAGGACTGGGAAGCCCGTCAGTAAACCAGAGTGGTCCAGGACTGGGAAGCCCTTCAGTAAACCAGAGTGGTCCAGGACTGGGAAGCCCTTCAGTAAACCAGAGTGGTCCAGGACTGGGAAGCCCTTCAGTAAACCAGAGTGGTCCAGGACTGGGAAGCCCTTCAGTAAACCAGAGTGGTCCAGGACTGGGAAGCCGTTCTGTAAACCAGAGTGGTCCAGGACTGGGAAGCCCTTCAGTAAACCAGAGTGGTCCAGGACTGGGAAGCCCTTCAGTAAACCAGAGTGGTCCAGGACTGGGAAGCCGTTCTGTAAACCAGAGTGGTCCAGGACTGGGAAGCCCTTCAGTAAACCAGAGTGGTCCAGGACTGGGAAGCCCTTCAGTAAACCAGAGTGGTCCAGGACTGGGAAGCCCTTCTGTAAAACAGAATGATAAAGATCTATACAAAGCCCTTCTGTAAACCAGAGTGGTCCAGGACTAGGAAGCCCTTCTGTAAACCAGAATGGTCCAGGACTGGGAAGCCCTTCAGTAAACCAGAGTGGTCCAGGACTGGGAAGCCCTTCAGTAAACCAGAGTGGTCCAGGACTGGGAAGCCCGTCAGTAAACCAGAGTGGTCCAGGACTGGGAAGCCCTTCAGTAAACCAGAGTGGTCCAGGACTGGGAAGCCCTTCTGTAAACCAGAGTGTTCCAGGATTGGGAAGCCCTTCAGTAAACCAGAGTGCTCCAGGACTGGGAAGCCCTTCTGTAAAACAGAATGATAAAGATCTATACAAAGCCCTTCTGTAAACCAGAGTGGTCCAGGACTAGGAAGCCCTTCAGTAAACCAGAGTGGTCCAGGACTAGGAAGCCCTTCAGTAAACCAGAGTGGTCCAGGACTGGGAAGCCCTTCAGTAAACCAGGGTGGTCCAGGACTGGGAAGCCCGTCAGTAAACCAGAGTGGTCCAGGACTGGGAAGCCCTTCAGTAAACCAGAGTGGTCCAAGACTGGGAAGCCCTTCAGTAAACCAGAGTGGTCCAGGACTGGGAAGCCCTTCTGTAAACCAGAGTGGTCCAGGACTGGGAAGCCCTTCAGTAAACCAGAGTGGTCCAGGACTGGGAAGCCCTTCAGTAAACCAGAGTGGTCCAGGACTGGGAAGCCGTTCTGTAAACCAGAGTGGTCCAGGACTGGGAAGCCCTTCAGTAAACCAGAGTGGTCCAGGACTGGGAAGCCCTTCAGTAAACCAGAGTGGTCCAGGACTGGGAAGCCGTTCTGTAAACCAGAGTGGTCCAGGACTGGGAAGCCCTTCAGTAAACCAGAGTGGTCCAGGACTGGGAAGCCCTTCAGTAAACCAGAGTGGTCCAGGACTGGGAAGCCCTTCTGTAAAACAGAATGATAAAGATCTATACAAAGCCCTTCTGTAAACCAGAGTGGTCCAGGACTAGGAAGCCCTTCTGTAAACCAGAATGGTCCAGGACTGGGAAGCCCTTCAGTAAACCAGAGTGGTCCAGGACTGGGAAGCCCTTCAGTAAACCAGAGTGGTCCAGGACTGGGAAGCCCGTCAGTAAACCAGAGTGGTCCAGGACTGGGAAGTCCTTCAGTAAACCAGAGTGGTCCAGGACTGGGAAGCCCTTCTGTAAACCAGAGTGTTCCAGGATTGGGAAGCCCTTCAGTAAACCAGAGTGCTCCAGGACTGGGAAGCCCTTCTGTAAAACAGAATGATAAAGATCTATACAAAGCCCTTCTGTAAACCAGAGTGGTCCAGGACTAGGAAGCCCTTCAGTAAACCAGAGTGGTCCAGGACTAGGAAGCCCTTCAGTAAACCAGAGTGGTCCAGGACTGGGAAGCCCTTCAGTAAACCAGGGTGGTCCAGGACTGGGAAGCCCGTCAGTAAACCAGAGTGGTCCAGGACTGGGAAGCCCTTCAGTAAACCAGAGTGGTCCAAGACTGGGAAGCCCTTCAGTAAACCAGAGTGGTCCAGGACTGGGAAGCCCTTCTGTAAACCAGAGTGGTCCAGGACTGGGAAGCCCTTCAGTAAACCAGAGTGGTCCAGGACTGGGAAGCCCTTCAGTAAACCAGAGTGGTCCAGGACTGGGAAGCCCTTCAGTAAACCAGAGTGGTCCAGGACTGGGAAGACCGTCAGTAAACCAGAGTGGTCCAGGACTGGGAAGCCCTTCAGTAAACCAGAGTGGTCCAAGACTGGGAAGCCCTTCAGTAAACCAGAGTGGTCCAGGACTGGGAAGCCCGTCAGTAAACCAGAGTGGTCCAGGACTGGGAAGCCCTTCAGTAAACCAGAGTGGTCCAGGACTGGGAAGCCCTTCAGTAAACCAGAGTGGTCCAGGACTGGGAAGCCCTTCAGTAAACCAGAGTGGTCCAGGACTGGGAAGCCCTTCAGTAAACCAGAGTGGTCCAGGACTGGGAAGCCGTTCTGTAAACCAGAGTGGTCCAGGACTGGGAAGCCCTTCAGTAAACCAGAGTGGTCCAGGACTGGGAAGCCCTTCAGTAAACCAGAGTGGTCCAGGACTGGGAAGCCGTTCTGTAAACCAGAGTGGTCCAGGACTGGGAAGCCCTTCAGTAAACCAGAGTGGTCCAGGACTGGGAAGCCCTTCAGTAAACCAGAGTGGTCCAGGACTGGGAAGCCCTTCTGTAAAACAGAATGATAAAGATCTATACAAAGCCCTTCTGTAAACCAGAGTGGTCCAGGACTAGGAAGCCCTTCTGTAAACCAGAATGGTCCAGGACTGGGAAGCCCTTCAGTAAACCAGAGTGGTCCAGGACTGGGAAGCCCTTCAGTAAACCAGAGTGGTCCAGGACTGGGAAGCCCGTCAGTAAACCAGAGTGGTCCAGGACTGGGAAGCCCTTCAGTAAACCAGAGTGGTCCAGGACTGGGAAGCCCTTCTGTAAACCAGAGTGTTCCAGGATTGGGAAGCCCTTCAGTAAACCAGAGTGCTCCAGGACTGGGAAGCCCTTCTGTAAAACAGAATGATAAAGATCTATACAAAGCCCTTCTGTAAACCAGAGTGGTCCAGGATTAGGAAGCCCTTCAGTAAACCAGAGTGGTCCAGGACTAGGAAGCCCTTCAGTAAACCAGAGTGGTCCAGGACTGGGAAGCCCTTCAGTAAACCAGGGTGGTCCAGGACTGGGAAGCCCGTCAGTAAACCAGAGTGGTCCAGGACTGGGAAGCCCTTCAGTAAACCAGAGTGGTCCAAGACTGGGAAGCCCTTCAGTAAACCAGAGTGGTCCAGGACTGGGAAGCCCTTCTGTAAACCAGAGTGGTCCAGGACTGGGAAGCCCTTCAGTAAACCAGAGTGGTCCAGGACTGGGAAGCCCTTCAGTAAACCAGAGTGGTCCAGGACTGGGAAGCCCTTCAGTAAACCAGAGTGGTCCAGGACTGGGAAGACCGTCAGTAAACCAGAGTGGTCCAGGACTGGGAAGCCCTTCAGTAAACCAGAGTGGTCCAAGACTGGGAAGCCCTTCAGTAAACCAGAGTGGTCCAGGACTGGGAAGCCCTTCTGTAAACCAGAGTGGTCCAGGACTAGGAAGCCCTTCTGTAAACCAGAGTGGTCCAGGACTGGGAAGCCCTTCAGTAAACCAGAGTGGTCCAGGACTGGGAAGCCCTTCTGTAAACCAGAGTGGTCCAGGACTAGGAAGCCCTTCTGTAAACCAGAGTGGTCCAGGACTGGGAAGCCCTTCTGTAAACCAGAGTGGTCCAGGACTGGGAAGCCCTTCAGTAAACCAGAATGGTCCAGGACTGGGAAGCCCTTCAGCAAACCAGAGTGGTCCAGGACTGGGAAGCCCTTCAGTAAACCAGAGTGGTCCAGGACTGGGAAGCTCTTCAGTAAACCAGAGTGGTCCAGGACTGGGAAGCCCTTCAGTAAACCAGAGTGGTCCAGGACTGGGAAGCCCTTCATCAAACCAGAGTGGTCCAGGACTGGGAAGCCCTTCAGTAAACCAGAGTGGTCCAGGACTGGGAAGCCCTTCAGCAAACCAGAGTGGTCCAGGACTGGGAAGCCCTTCAGTAAACCAGAGTGGTCCAGGACTTGGAAGCCCTTCAGTAAACCAGAGTGGTCCAGGACTGGGAAGCCCTTCTGTAAACCAGAGTGGTCCAGGACTGGGAAGCCCTTCAGTAAACCAGAGTGGAAGATAAAGAAGGGAAAGTGTGAAGCACCAACCAACCAACTGCATCTCTACCAGGAACCCTGTGGCATGGGCCACACACACACACACACACACACACACACACACACACACACACACACA